>NC_058130.1:453750692-453828640 GCF_016433145.1 Gracilinanus agilis | reverse complement strand
ATCAATTGTATAAAAAATCAAGCCATTCCACAATTGATAAATGGGCATGAGTCATGAATAGGCAATTTTCAGATAAAGAAATCAAAAGTATCAATAACCACATGAGAAAGTGTTCTAAATCTCTAATGTTTAGAGAAATGCAAATCAAAACAACTCTGAGGTATCACCTCACACCTAGCAGATTGGCTAAAATGAAAGAAGGGGAGAGTAATGAATGTTGGAGGGGATGTGGCAAAATTGGGACATTAATGCATTGCTGGTGGAGTTGTGAACTGATCCAACCATTCTGGCTGNCCATTCTGGCTGGCAATTTGGAATCATGCTCAAGGGGCTATAAAAGAATGCCTGCCCTTTGATCCAGCCATACCATTGCTGGGTTTGTACCCCAAAGAGATCATAGATAAACAGACTTGTACAAAAATATGTATACCTGTGCTTTTTGTGGTGGAAAAAACTGGAAAAGGAGTGTATGTCCTTCAATTGGGGAATGGCTGAACAAATTATGGTATATGCTGGTGATGGAATATTATTGTGCTAAAAGGAATAATAAACTGGAGGAGTTCCAGGTGAACTGGAAAGACCTCAAGGAACTGATGCAGAGTGAAAGGAGCAGAGCCAGAAGAACTCTATACACAGAGACTGATATACTATGGTAAAATCGAATGCAATGGACTTCTGTACGAGCAGCAATACAATGACCCAGGACAATTCTGAGGGATTTATGGCAAAGAACGCTACCTACATTCAGAGGAAGGACTGCAGGAGAGGAAACATATAAGAAAAACAACTGCTTGAACGCATGGGTCAGGGTGGACATGATTGGGGGTGTGGACTCGAAACTACCACACCAATGCAACTATCAACAATTTGGAAATAGGTCTTGATCAAGGACACATGACAAAACCAGTGGCAATGTGCATTGGCCATGGGTGGGGAGAGTGCGGGGGGTGAAGGGGAAAGTAGGAGCATCAATCATGTAACCATGTTAAAAATTAATATTAATAAATGTTTGAAAAAATTAAATTATGAGGCCCCTAGTAGCTTTAATAACTTTATAACATCAAAGTAGTAATAGTAAAGAGAGGGAAAGGTAGGAGAGAGGTAGAGAACTGCTTAGGTTACTACTCTGTATTGCCTCCATGATGGATTGAAGCCAAATGCTGACAAGAGTTCCTTCAGAATCTGTGCTCCAGCCAGAAGATGCAGAAGACCTTCTCTTCTGACCTTATGAACTCTTTTCTTCACCCACTAACTCTCACCCATCACATCTCAGGAACCAACCATAGTTTCTTAATTTGCCTGGGCTGCCCAGGGGGGCAGTGCCTGTGGAATAAGCTTCCTGTCTTGTTGGTTCTTTGGTTCTCTAACTTCCTTTCTCTGAGGGCCTGTCTATATCTTTATTACTCAGTGTTTTGTTTTTTTTTACCTCCAGGTCACTGACTAATGATGTCAACAGGATTTCATTAATGGAGAGGAAAATTCTCTTCCAACACATTTGTGAATAATACAATTTTAAGAGATTATTAAATGGATTTGAATTTTAAAAAGAGCTCCAATAAGGACCAGATAGAAAAGACAGAAAGCTTGTATTTTATGTCTTGAAAAAATGCAGTTGTTTTCTAATTATAAAATATATATGTTGCTTCACTTATCAAGAACATTTTGTTGACCGTTATTTTTCTCCTAATATAGAGACTCTGATGGCCTTAACCAGTTGCGAAGAAATTGCAGTTTCACAAGTGTTTAAAAATCCTCTTGTATGAAAAACATGAGAAAAAGATATAAAAATGTATCTATATCTCTATTTATATAGAGAAATAATTCTATGTAGTATATATATATATTTCTATGTGATTATGCATATATAGATAGATAAGCATAGATATATAAAATCAAGTTTAGAGTGTTCCAAATCATTACATGGACACAATTCTGTTATAAATAATACCAGTGCAGAATCTGTTTGCTACAGATCTATGTTACAAATGAGTAATATATACTAATATATCAATAAGTAATATATATATATACTGATAACTATGTCATGTTTTATGGAAATAATGCAGTTAGTTATATGGTTCAAAGTGAACTATAACAATTAAGCATTGTACAGGACTGAAAAAACTCTAAAGACTATAAATGGAGCAAGGAAAGAAAACTATACCATAACCACAGGTGTTTTGAATCCAACTCGAACCAATCTGTGATAGCAAGAAATTGGCAAATGCTAAAAATTGAGAATTAATTTATTGTTCTTTTAGTTGTTTTTTACTGTAGAGACTTAAGAAATTGAAGGTGAATATTAATAATGCAAACTTAACTTTAAAATATGTATTATATATGTTTTAAAAAAACAGGTTGTTTACCAGTACACCAGTAACTAATCTTAATTATTGTCTATATAAGCATTTAACATTGACATTCTATTTTAGTTATAATGAAACTGTTGGCAGAACAGATGGAGATAAATTTAAAGCATGGCTTATCCATTTATATCCTATGTGACCTTTCATAAGTCACTTAACTTCTTGAAACCTCAGTTTCTTTTTCTATGAAATGAAAAGTTTGGACTAAATGACTTTTAACTGCCTCTGACCACTAAACATATGTTGCTGTAATCATGCAAATCTTCCTTCTGAGTCAGAATATAAACATAAAAAGAATAATTGCTCCCAATACATCTAGAATTCTCTAGAAACATTAGGAGAAGCAGCATCATTAAAATTATTGATGATGAGTAAAGCAAATAAATGCAATGTGCATTTCTTGTTTTAGAGTACGATCTGGTATGTTAAGGAAATTATTTTGATGAATGTGTTTTAAGTCAGCCTAATGTTTTTTCTTTTTCCCTTCTAAAAGATCAAATCAATTCACAATGGGTTATTTTCTTTTACAATATTCCTAAGAATTAATATAAATAAAACAGTACCAAGTAAAAACTATTAGCAAAGATTCTTTAAATCCAAGTTGACACGTTTTCTTAGATAAATTATATTGGTGAATGTTCCGTGAAGAATATAAGACAAGTTGAAAAATAAATTCATTCATGTAGGCCTATGTAAGTTCTGGGAATCCTTATCTGAACTGTCACTTCCACAGACAAATCAGGTTGCCAAAACTAAACCTTCTCCATCTTCCTATGAGAGGAATCAAGAGGTTATTAAACATTAGAAGGAGACACATAAGAGTAGGCTAAGGGATAGAGATAAGAATAGGAAGTGGGGCTCCACCTGTGATTTTACAGATATAATAATCTCCCAAGTGACTCCCATTATAACTAATGGCCAAAACATTTTCTAAATGACCTCTTAAAGAGTTTCCTAGATGGCCAAGAGTCTAAATGATATGTCCAGCATTACAAATAAAAGCATGTGTCAAATACAAAACTTTAATCCAGGTCTTCCTGACCAGCTTTTTATGCAATGTCATTTGACCTCCTTTATAATTTATAATGAACTAAATTCATTTTCTGTTACTTTTCTATAGATTAAGTAATACAAAATATAAATGCTCAAATTTTCAAATTTATCCTGGTTTATATGTAACTTGAATTTCCCCTGTTGTTTCAGTTTCTTGCCAGACTGATGCATTTATTTGTTTAAATATTTCATTTTAATTTTGACTTAATGCATTTCCATTATTAATTTTTCCTCTAAATGGACTTAAGTAACAACAAAGGATACTCTTAATTCTTCCAACTACTTTTGGATGAAAACATCTGAGTAAATTTCAGCATCAAAAACTCATTTTGCATATTCAATTTGCCTATATCTACATTTACAGGAAATAAAAAAAGAGGAAAACAAGAGATGTTTCAATTCAAAGTATAATTTTAAAATAAAGATATATGTTGTGCTCTCAAAATTAATTAAGACACTTAACAAAATAAGGAATATTTAATAAGAATGATATTATATTTTTGGCATGTCACTTTTTATTTTTAATTTTAAAAAATTTTAATAACAAATTTTGACATAAGTTTTTAAAAGTTGTATCATCCATATTATCTGCCTTTCTTCTTTACTCCTGCCTGCCAGAGCTGACCAGCAATTCAGTCTGGATCAAATATGTATTATCACACAAAAATATTTCTATATTATTCATTTTAAGTGCCAAATCCCAAAGCATATACTCAAATGAGCAAGTGATAAATCATACTTTCCCCTGCATTTTTACTCCAACAGTTCTTTCTAGGAAGGTAGACAGTATTCTTATTCATAAGACCTCAGGGGCAGCCAAGTGGCTCAGTGCATTGAGAGCCAGAACTGTAGAACAGAGGTTCTGGGTTCAAATCTGGCCTCAGATACTTCCTAGCTGTGACTCTGGGTAAGTCACTTAAACCCCATTGCCTACCTCTTACCTCTCTCCTACCATCAAACCAATACAAAGTATTAATTCCTAGATGGAAGGTAAGGGTTAAAAAAAAGTTCTCAGAATTATACTAGATAATTTATTACTGTTTTTAGCAAAGGCTATCACATTTGAGTATTCCACAATATTGCAGTTACTGTATATAATGATCTCCTGATTATGTTTTTTTTTACTCTGCATTCATTCACCTAGGTCTTTTCATCTCTTTCTGAAATCATCCTTTTAATCATTCCTTACAGCACAATGATATTACATCACCATTTTGTTCAGCCATTCCCCAATTAAGGGACATCCCTTTAGTTTCCAGATGTTTGTCACCACAGAGTAGCTATACATATTTTTGTACAAACAGGTCCTTCCCATTTTTAAAAATCTCCTTGCAATACAGACCCAGTAGTGGTATTACTGAATCAAAAGATATGCATTCTTTTATAACCCTTTGGGCATATTCAAGAGTGATTGGACCAATTCACAATTCCAACAGGAATGCATTAGTTTCCCAATTTTGCCACATTCCCTCCAACATTTATCATTTTTCTTCACTGTCATATTGGCCAATCTGCTAGGTGTGAGGTGATACCTCATAATTGTTCTAATTTGCATTTCTCTAAGGAGAGATTTAGAATACATTTTCATATGATTATTGATATCTTTGATTTCTTCTACTGAAAACTGCCTATTCATATCATTTGACCAATTATCAATTGAAGAATGACTTGAAATCCTGTAAATTTGACTCAGTTCTTTAAAAATTTGAGATATGAGATCTTTATCACAGAATGTTTTTATAAAAACATTTCCAGTTTGTTGCTTCCTTTCTCATCTTGGTTGCATTAGTTTTGTTTGCACAAAATCTTCATAATTTAATATGACCAAAATTATTCATTTTATATCTTGTAATCTCTATATCTTTTGTCTGATCATAAATTCTTCCATTCTCCATAGATCTGACAGGTAAACTATACTATACTACCCTAATTTAGTTATAATGTTATTCTTTATTTTTAAATCATATAAGCATTTTGACCTTATCTTGGTATAGGATGTGAGATATTGATCTAAATGTAATTTTTGCCATACTATTTTCCAATTTTCCCAGCACTGTTTGTCAAATACTGAGTTCTTATCCCTAACACTAGGATCTTTGGGTTTATCAAACACTAGATTGCTGAGGTCATTTACCCCAAATCTATTTCATTGATCCACCGTTCTATCTCCCCCACTTTTTATATCATTGAAATACAGATCTAGGAGCTATATCAAAAGGTATATATAACTTTATATTCCTCTGGACATAATTCCAAATTACCCTCCAGAGTGGTTGGGTTAGTTCATAACTCCACAAGCAATGCATTAGTGTCCAAATTTTGCACACCCCCTCCAACATATATCAGTTTCATTTAACATCATATTGGCCAATCTGATAGTTGTGAGGTGGTACCTCAGAATTGTTTTAATTTGCATATCTCTAATCAAGAATGATTTAGAATATTTTATATGATTATTGATAGCTTTGATTTCTTCATCTGAAAATTGCTTTTTCCTATCCATTGACTATTTGTCAACTGTGGAATGGCTTGTGTTTTTTTTATAAATTTGACTTAATTCTCTACATATTTGAGAAATTAGACCTTTATCAGAGAGATATGTCATAAAAATATTTTCACAGTTTGTTTTCCTTCTAATTTTGGTTACATTGGTTTTGCCCCTGCAATGCTTCTGAAAACTACATTCTCAAATATTGACAATAAAGCAAAACTATCTTTAAAAATAGTGCAATTATATGAAAATGTATGCTTTTGTAGTTTATGAATTGTATTTGTATTACATATATGTATATATATGTGTTTGTATTTGTGTTTATTACTTTAACAACTGGAGACAAATTGAATACATTTTATTGATTACAACATTTTTCTGTTTATTATTTTCTTCATTTAAATTGTTTCATTCATTAAGCATTTTATGGGGCTGGTATTATTTTTCATTTTTTCTTGTTTGTTTTGATAATTAATGCATTTATGTCATATTGAAAGTTTTTAATCATTTCATGATCAGTGTTGTATTTAACTAAAATGCAGTTTTCCTTTTTATCTAGCTTATCTGTATTTATTTCTCTTGCTTGGTATCATGACTATATCAGTTTTAATCTTCTTTTGAAACACAACAAACTTTATTTAAGCCTCTCAATTTAAATCTATCTGTGTTTCATAAAATTAAGTTTGTAAGTTAAATTAGAAGTTTCTAAAGACTATGGATTTTATTTAACTATATTTTATCCTCTCTTTCTACTACTTTTAAGCATTAAAAAATTCCTAGACCCTTGTCTCTGCTTTAACATTGTTTTTTTCTGAAAGTCCAAAAAAATCTCCAATTATTATCATGGTTTTGTCTTCAAGTTCATTTGCTTTGATTTGCAGAGTTCTCCTCTCTTTTTACAATTTTGCTTACTTTTGGTTCACATTAATCCTGTTTCTTCTAGTAGTGCATGTTTTTCCATCTCAGATGTTCCTCTTTTAAAGTATATACCAATTAATTAACATTTAATGACATCTAAGCTTCTGATTCTTATTTTTATATTTTTATGTATTTATTTAAGAGATCTTAATGTCGTCCTTTAGAGTAGATGGCAACTTTAAGGTTTTATTTTAATTTTTGTTGCTCTCCTTAAAAATCTGGAGGTTATTTACAATTGATCTAATCTCTTTTTTAGAGACTGCTATTTTTAATATATTTTTAATTTGGGGAATTTCTTCATATATTTTTAACCTCATGATATTTTTCCATTAAATTGTAAGCTTTATTTTACTTTTAAATTTAATTTCTTCAGACCTTTACTACTACTCCCATATTTTCTCCATGAAGATTTCTTTCTTCTCACTCACTTTTTGTTTTTCTGGTTTTATTTTAGCACATTTTAAGTAAAAAATGAGATTGACTTAAGACATAAAACATTTATTTAAACATATTGCTAGAAATCAACTACTTCATATTTTTAACCCATGATATGTACATATTTACATATATGGACTATGTTTACATTTGTGTATATGTATATGCACAGAAATAGAAAAAAGTAGTTAAATACAAAGGAGGTAGGTCATTAGTAGTTGGGGAGATCAGTAAATACTTTATCTAGACGATAGTATTTGATTTAGACCTTCAAGGAAGTTTGGGACTAAATAAATAGAGGTTTTGAACCTTGGATTTCATCCCCCACAAGTCCCTTAGTGTTTCCCAAAATTCCCTTTAATCTCTCTTGCACATCCAGGTTTGCATTGTCACATTACTGTTTTATAACTTCTGTAACTCTTCCCTCTTCCTCTCTTCTCTTCATGAGCATGGTTGAAGTTAGTTTAGCATCTTTTCACTCCAGTTTTTTATGTTAGTTTATTATTAATAAAACTTTACTAAATATAATATTTAGTTATTGAATATTAATTTTAATCTCTACAAGAGTTTATGAAGTGAAAGTGATGGAGACCATTTCAGTAATGCATGACTGATCAGTGTAAAATGAAGGAGTCAGGAAATTCTGTATTGTGTATCGATAGGCTAGTCTATCTGGACTTCAAAGAATGAATTTGGGAGGGGGCAATATGCAATGAATCTTCCAAGATCTGGACCTAGTAAGGAAATATTTTAGACTGAAACAGAAGAAATTACATTCCGTCTTAGAGGCATTAAGATGGCACTAGAATTTCTTGAGTTCAGGAGAGATATGGTTAGATCTCTGCATGGTCAAAATCACTTCTCCAGCAGGGTGAAAGACAGATTATAGTGTTGAGAAATTTAAAGAAGTTCTTTGCAATAATCTAGAAGAGAAATAATGCGGCTATGAATTTAGGTGATAGCTATACCTGGAGAGAAGGAAGTGGAAGTGCTAGATGTTGATGAAGGCATAAATGGCAAGATTAAAATAAAAAGATTAGATACTTGAGGTGAGGGTTAGTGAGGATTTGAGATTAATGCTAAGATGTTAAACCTAGGTGATTAGAAGAAAGGTGAAACATTCAAAAGGAATACAGAAGTGTTGATGAGGAGTTGATTGTAGGTTGAAGATAAAGAGTTCTATTTTGGACAGGTTGAGTTTGAAATGTTTCTGGGATATCTAGAATATTTCAAGTAGGAAATTGGTGGTATAAGTCTGAATCAACTCAGGAAAGACAGGGCTGGCTATAACACTTTGTGATTTATCTATACAGAGATAATAATTCAATCCATGGGAGTTGATGAAGATTACTGAGAGATTAGAGAAAAACAATATTCAGGAAAAAATCTTGGGGAACATCAAAAGTCAGGGAGAATAGTATGGAAAATGAAAGTAGACTGCCAACAATATAAGAATGGTCAACAGAGTCCTGTACAGTAGAGAACTCAAGAAGGATAAGTACAAAAAGGGCTTTTTCAATTCAGTGAAGAAACTGAAAGCCAGATTGCAAAGGATCAAAGACAGACCAAATGTAGCCAACAATCAATGATACATATCCATCTTTAGAATTTTAAAGTATACATTTCTTCTTATAGCTAGTATTTTTTTTAATTGAGTAAAGAAGTGAGTAAATCTGTTAACCATCTCAAAGTTCTCTAATCTGTCAATTAGAAACTGACTCCAGAATTTTAGTAGGTTGCAAATATGTTGATTCAAATTCTGATGTTGATACAAATTAGCTTCATGACATGGGTCAGTTCTCTTAGTTTAGTTCTATATCTTCAAAATCAACACATTTGATTCAACAAATTTTAATTATTATGTACTGAACAATATGCTAGTTACTAAATTTAAAAAATGTAGAAATAGGGCACCAAAGTAGACTGAGTACTAGACTGTGAATAAGACATGAATTTAATTAGAGCATCTGACATTTATTGGCTGTATGATCTTGGACAAATCATTTTACTTCTGTCTATTCCAGTTTCCTCATATATAAAGTAGGGATAATAGCCTCCACTTCCCAGCCTTGTAGTGAGAATAAAAAAAAAATATTAGTTAAATGTCTTCCTTTTGTTGATTATATCCAATTTGTCCTTTTTATATATTGTTTGTCTGTAATCAATTGTGTATTGTCTCCTCATCAGTCTGTGAGCTCTAAGAACATGGACAGTGTTTATCCTTTCTCTGTATCCCCAAATCTTAGCATGGTGTCTAGCATATGGTAGACACTTAATTAGTGCTTATTGTATGAATACTGACTCCTCTGGGCTTCCAATCCTACAATCTTTCTGCTAACTTTTATAAAAATTCACTCAATTTTTCTTTAATAAGTCAGGAAATCTAAATTTCATTCCGAGATCAACTTACTTCTTATATAACAATGAACTAGTCAATTAACCTCTTTTAGGCTCAATTTTCTCATACCCTAAATGAAGGGTTTCAAATAGATCGTCTCTAAGGTCTCTTTATCTCTAAAGTCTTTGAAAGCTATTAATCCTTCATTTGACTTTCTTTATTATTTAAAGGTAATATTTTGAAACTTTTTGATGATGGCAATTATTATAATAAATCTCATTAATAAAGAACTTTACATTGTTCTCTGACTCTAACCCTTTGTGATGTGGTTGGCATCAGTATTATTTGTCAATATAACAGTATCCGTTTTAATAACAATTGATAAGATACTTTTTTATTTTAAAGCACTATAGCAAAGTATAATCTATGCATTAGTCTAGAATTTTTTAAATTATATTTATTTTTCACAAAACTGGAAACTGAATATAAGAATGAAAAATTCCATGAAGTGGTCATATATATTCAAATGCGCACTATTCCAAGTTATAATTATGTAAATATGGTAATTGGATCCAGCCCAATGAAAATATTGTGTCAATTCATGTAATGTGCCCACCTTAAGAGATTCAATATTGAATCAATCAGGTTAAAATTTGTTGTCTTGTTGTTTTCAATCCATGTCTGACTCTACGTGAGCCCATTAGGGATTTTCTTGTCAAAGATACTAGAGTAGTTTGTCATTTTATTCTCTAGCTCATTTCACTTCACTTCATATAAGTTTTCCCATGTCGTTGTTGTGGTTGTTGTTGTTTTTGGGGGTGATTACTTTGTAATTCCACATGGCACAATAATATTCCATTACAATCATCTACCACGACTTATTCATCTACTCTCTAATTATTGGACATCTCTTCAGTTTCTAGTTCTTTGCAACAACAAAAAGAGCTGCTATAAATATTTATGTACGAGTAGGTTATTTTCCCCTATCTCAAATCTTTTTGACATCCAGACCTAATATTAGTATTTCTAGGTCAAAAATTTAATGGCCCATTTGGCACAGTCACAGATTACTCTCCAGAATGATTATCTCAATTCACAGTTCCACCAACAATGTATTAGTGTCCCAATTTTTCCACCTCACATCCAAAATTTATGACTTTCCTTTCTGGTCATATTAGCAAGAGTGGGGATGTGAGGTAGTATCTTAGTATTGTTTTAATATGCATTCCTCTATTTAATAGTGATTTGGAGCATTTTAATATGATCAAAGACAGTTTTAATTTCTTCATTTGAGAATTGCCTATTCATATCATTTGACCATTTGTCAACTGGGGAAGAATGCTTTGTATTCTTATAAATTTGACTCAATTCTCTCTATATGTAAGAAATCAATCCTTTATCAGAGGACCTTGCTGTAAAGATTTTTCTCATTTGTTTGTCTTTTAATCTTGGTTGCATTGTTTTTGTTTGGGAGGAAACTTTTTTAATTTAATGTAGTAAAATTTATCTTTTTCACATTTTGTAGTGTTCTTCATGTCTTGTTTTGACATAAATTCTTCCATAGGTTTGACCTAAATTGTTCCCTTATCCACACTCCTAATTTGTTTATAGTATTGTCCTTTATTTCTAAATCATGTTTTGAATTTACCTTGGTAAATGGCATGAAGTGTTGATCTATGCCTAATTTATGCCATGGTGTTTTCCAGTTTTCTCAGCAGTTTTTGTCAAATATTAAGTTCTTTCAAAAGCCTGGATCTTTGGGTTTGCCATACACTAGGTTACTATGGTCATTTACCATTACTATTGAGGTGAGATGCCTAATCTATTCCAGTTGTCTTCCACTCTCTTTCTTTGCCAGTATAAGATTATTTTGATAGTTGCTTTTTATTATTTGGATGAATTTTGTTATTTTTTCTAGCTCTATGAAATAATTTTTGAACAGTTTGATTGGCATAGCACTGAATAAGTTAACTAACTTAGAAAGAATTGTCATTTTTATTACATTGACTTCGCCTACCCATGAGCAAACAATGTATTTCTATTTGTTTAGATCTGACTTAATGCAAAAAATGTTTGTGATCATATAGATAGATAATTTTTATTAGTTAAATAACACATATTTTATTAAAGTTTCAAGGCCTCCAGTGGTCAATAATACATAGGTTTTCTGTTTTTCAAATGAGGAAATAACTCAGTTCTTACTAGAGAATTTCATTGACTTTTCCAAAATCACCCAAATTTATGACAAACTTAATTGTTATTTGAACTACATTTCAGCTACCTCTTGGATATTCAGGGATTGAGGCATACTGTATACAGTTTTATGTAATATATTCTATTTCCAGCATTGTCTTCTTTATCTTTCTTTCCACACCCTATATTTCTTGAAATGTTTTCCTCCTGTTTTATTTTTTTCTGAAGATTTTCTAAGAGAGCTGAGAATTTTTTTAGGTAATGGCAGAGGAGAGACAGACACTTTTTGGGGAAACAATTTAGCTCTGACTCCTTCAAGAATGGGCTACTTTTTCCTTACATCTTACTGTATAAAGAATGAAGCTTCCTGAGCAGTGAGGTCATGATTCAAAGAGCTTTTTAAAAGTTTTCAAGGGAAGAGGAGATTCTTTATAGATGCTCAGGGGATTAAAGAGTTATCTTTCATAAAATAGACTATAGGAAACCCTCTCTACCTTTGAAGTTTCTAAAAAAAATTTGCTGTTACTAAATGTGATAGCTAATAATAATAACAATAAGAACAATGGCTAACACTCTCTATGGCACTTTTAAGATTCAGAAATAGCTTTAAAATATCATATTATTAGATCCTCACAATAACTCTGTGACGGAGTTTTGCTATTATCCCCACTTCACAGAGAAAGAAACTGACACAAAGACTAGGTAACATGCCTTGGTCACTCAGCTAGTAAATGTCTTATTTTGGATGGGAACCCGGGTCTTCCTGAATTCAGATTCTGTCCTCTATCCACTTTGCCAACTAACTGAATGTCATTAGAGTTCATTAAGAGTAATTGAGACAGAAAGGGAATTATAGATTCTCTAAACCAGTGATGGGCAAACATTTTAAAGAGGGGGCCAAAGGAAAGGAAATGCTCATCTGTTAGTCTGTTTCTAAGGCAAATCTTTCTAAGTGTCATTTATTGTATCCTACTCATTGTATTCATCAGATTAGGAATAGTGTCATGCAGCTGGATAGAACATTTCAGCCCCACCCCCAATCTGGCCCATAGGCCATAGTTTGCCCATCAAAGCTCTAAACCAATCCTCTTACTAGGTGAGAAAACTTGAGACCCAGAAAGTTAAAGGGAATTATAATGATCATATAATTAGCTTTTGGCAGAACTGGCACTAGAAATGAATAATATTAATATTAATAATAATAACAAGAAGAAACTAATCCCAAATAAATCATCACATGGACAAACTTTAACAAGGATAATGAAACATCAAAACTGAGTGAATTCTAAATTTATTTGTCTTTCTGTTGTTCTTGATAATAGACCCTATCATAGGCCAATTTTTTCACTCTTATTTTTCTCTCACCTTGACAATGATCCCAATCTCTCTCTTATAATATTTTAGCTCAATTGCCCGCAGGAACAGCTTCTTTATCAAACCCCCAACTATTTGTAACTGGAATTCCACCCCCAAACACAAGAACAAAATCAAATTCATATTTTATACAGCTTGTCCATATTCTGAATTTCCATGTAATCTTGAATTCTATCACATATAATGTACAGATAAAGGCTAACATAGAGTCCTTATTAAATTCACTTTCATAAGTATTGAGTTTGCCAGGCAACAGAGATAGAAAGAGGAAAGGATATATTTTCCTACCGTCAATTAGTCTATATTTTTCAGGGAAAGAATCAGATCTACAGAGATAGACATAATATACAGTAGAATGTGAAAAGAAAATTAAGTCATGACTTCATAATAAAAGGGCCACGTGACCTGGGCTTTATAGGAAAAAAGGATTATTAATAGGCAGAAATAAAGAAGGAGAGAATGACAGGCATGATATGAATTCCCAGAGAAAGGGTCATATTGGGCTAAATCCAGGAATATAGATAATTGTTTAGAGTAACTGGGATGTAATTATAGGAATCAACTCCTATATGGACAGAGATTGTATAACATTTGTGTTATTAATGATTTTTCATATAATAGAGTTTGTTTGGACAATATTAGCAAGACCTTGTTTTAATTGACCATCTGGTGGGACATGGAAATAATCTCTAAACATAAACAAACATTTTAATCACATTCAATAACTTAAACTACTACTTTGTCTAACTAATGTGGGAACACAAATCAGTCAATAAAAATTTATTACGTCCCTAGTGTGTGCCAGGCACTGTGTATTATGAAGGGAACCTAAATATTAAAAAGAAATATATTCACTGCCTTCAAGGAGCCCACAAACTATTAGAGGAAGAAAACGCATGAAAGAAAACTAAAAGGAAGGTTGAGGTGTACATGCATAGAAGTGTGATGGAGGAGTCAAAATAGCATAGTAAGAAAAGAAAAAATTGGATGACCTGGCCCACCTCCTTAAATAAAGGCTTTGAAAGGAGCTATTTGCTACAGTCTCCAATTAGTTGGACAAAGGTTGTTACTCAGAGTGCTGATAGAATTCTAGTGCCAAAGCTGACTTTCTCTTACAAAGGGATAAAGTTCTTGATGGGAATGCTTGGGCAATTAGGGACAAGTGCAAATGAATACAGCCTTGTGGAAGATATTTACGAGGAAATAAAATCTCATAAATTCTCTAGCATTAAAATCCTTTAGTTTCCCTACTTTAAAACAATATATGTTTTTCTGTGATAGCTATATTATCCAGGCTTAATGTCATCCCCCAGCTATCTTGCCCACTATTGGCTTTAATTTCTTTCATTTCCTCCTCTTCTACTTACAAGCACATTGGCCCCAGGAGGGCAAAAGAACACTCTTTGCCCCCCATTATCACTTCCAGAATCTCCTTTTACCTCTGTAACTTAACTATTTTTCCTCTTTTATACTCCAATCAATAAAAGTTTTCTGCCAAACTAACATTATAGTAACTGTGGTATACAAATATCTCAGAGGTCAGTCTGCCTCCTTTCTTAAGAAGTTTATTACCTGGGTCATCATTTTCCTCTTTTCCCCAACTCCTGCTCTTATGCTAAGATATGGTAAGGTCCACTAAATATCTTATGCTGATATATTTTAATATCCACATAATATCCCTAAAACTTCCTAATTTCCAAATTACTCATTTTCATTAAATCCTAAAATCTACTTCTACCTCAGCCACACATGGCTATGGTCAATACTTTACTTGACAATTGCTCTTGTTCTGACTTTATTTCCCTAACTTTCCAATCTAAACCCAAGAATTACCAATTTCAAATCAATACTGTCCTTTATTTAAAAATGCCTTGCCCCTTTTCCTTTTGCTGCTCATTTCTTGTTAAATACTGAATCGTGGATTCCATTTACCATCTGCCATTCCTATGCATGATCTACTGAATTTTGCTAGAGGAAATCTCACAACTGCTAATTGTAAACATTATAAATTCATATTATACAACCTGATCTGAGCTCTTAGTTTTAGCAAGAGAGTTATTTTATTCCTACTCCTTGATTTGATTAATTCCTTATAATACTTTCCACAGATATCCAAACTTTCTTCAGCTATGAAAAAATCTGATGGTTCTACTCCCACCACCTGCTCACACTGTAGGACTTAAACCTTTTACTGAGAGCATTGAAACAATTTTGAAGTGACTTTCTCATTCTCCCAATAGCGTCTACTTGTCTATCACCTTTCCTATTTTAATGTCTTTGCATATATTTGTGTTTATTCATTTCATTTTATGCACTATGCATATTTATGTTGTATATCCAAATAAAATGTGAGTTCCTTAAGAGTAAGGATTGGTTAGTTCTTTGTATTTGTATTCTTAGCACTTTTTTTAAATACATGGCACAAAATAGGCACTCAATAAAGGCACCTATATTGTTCATTAAATTAAACTTTACTTGCTCCAGAATATGTTTAATTTCATCTCATTCATAATTTTATGTTTAGAAAATAATTGTATCAGCATGTTTAACATATTTTGGATAAAGAAGGAATATAGGATACTACCAATATTCTCTGTAGAGGTTTGTAAGTATAGCGATTCAAATTAATTTTTGTTTCCATCATTGTTTTGCAAATATGATACCTTGCCAGCTGGTGGTGTTTGGTATATAAAGTAGGTCTTTATGCTATGTTTTGAGAAAAAAATATTCTTCTCTACTAAAAGAAAATTATTAAAATAGATGAATTTATATAATACTATAAAATTGAAAATTCAAAAGTATAAATATAAAATAATATTTAAGGGAAATTATTTCTAGGCAAGAAATTGGCAAGAGAGAGTAATTATTTTCCACAAAGCCTACCAATCTAAAATGTTTTTAAAGGGTAAATATAAACTATGTATATCCCCTAAATTTTAAGAAATGGAGAATTATTCCACAAGGAAAAAAACAACAGATAGAATATTCAAGATGAAGGCCTAATGAAATAATATGGTGGTTTAAATATTTAAAGTTCCGTTCACTATCCCCAATCCAAGCCCTACCTCAAAGGCTTAGGTTCGCCCAGCCTCTCAAAGGAAAACTAATGCAACTCTGATAAAGTGAAGAAGACCATATATAGTAGCAGAGACAGCTAAAAGGGGAAGGGACTTTTATGTCAGAATTTTCCTTTCTCAGAAAGACTGCCAGACCTCAAATCCTCTAACTTCAGGAAGCTGAGGTAACCCAGGCTAGAAGGATGGTTCCTTGAAGAATTTAAAAGATAAGGGGCCAAAGAGTGAGAATAGAAGTCAGAGAGAAGTGTTATGAATACATGAAAAAGAATGGGGAATGAAAATTTCAAGAAATGTTGGAAATGCACAATTCAAAATCACAAAATCTATAGATTCATAAAAATAGAAAATGGGTCAAAACAAAATTAAATTACAAAGTAATTTGAATAAAAATATACTATGAAGGACAGTGAACAAAAATATCCAATAAAAAATTCTGAAAATTATTCAGAGACCATTAAACAAGAACAAGGAAGCTTAGAATGGTTCAAAATGTAAATAGAACTTTGAAATATAAAAAAAAGAACAAGAGTGGAAACTAGTTCCAAAATCTTAATTCATAATGTATAAAGAGAAAATATGGGGTAGAACTCTAAGTAAAGATGTTAGAAACATTTCTTAAAAACAGAAGCTATGAAAGATTTAGAATATAAAAATACAGAAGAGAAAGTGTGGCAGAAAAGTAAAAAAGAAGAAAGTAACTCTAAAAGATTATATGAACACTATACAAAGCAGTCTGAGTAACCTTTAAGAAACTTTGGAAAAATATGAATACCATACTGCAAACAATATAGATTTAAATGTTGAATTAATTACAATTTAAGAAATAAATGGAGCAAAGAATATCATAGAAACAAAGAATAATTATATAAAAGAAAATTATAATAAAGTGAAATTTTAAGTCACAGCTAAAATAATCATCAGATGGTAGAAAAATTGATTAAAATAGAAAAAAATTAATAAAGTATATATATAACAAATAAAATAAATTAGAAATGAAATTAAGAAACACAAAAGAAGTAATGAAAAATGCAGAAAAATATATAAAAGCATATAGTTGTAAAAATCTTTAGAATGATAAAAACTAAAATCTGATTCTTTGAGAAAACTAACAATAATTCTTCAACCAATCTGATTGATAAAGAGAAGAAAAGCTTAAGACAACAATCATATCACTTAAAATCAAACCAGGTGAAATTAATAAAGAAACAACAAACAGAAAGAATAAAAATTATAATCCAGCTAATATATGTTAACATGTTAACATGATCATGAATTAAAATGAAATTGATGATGAATAAAATTATAAAAACCCAAATTAGTGTATCAGTTAATAAACAGCAAACAATAAACAGTATCAGAAAATGAAATAAAATAAGTCATAAAGTAAATGTAGCAAGCTAGATAAACAAAACCCGGTACAGATGAATTTAAATGAAAATTTAGTCAATTGCTCAGAGTACAAGTAGTATGCATACATATGTGTGCATGCTGCATAAATGAGTCTCAAAACATTGGGAAAGAAAATTATACTGTTCCTTTTCCTTTTGGAAGGACAAATATGGCCCTAAAACCTAAACTAGGAAGAGATAGAGAAAAAAGAAACAGAAAAGAAAGAAAACAATGGACCATGGATACTAATTGATATTGATAAAAAATTATAAACAAAACCTCAGAAAACAGACCACAGCAAATATATCCAAAAAACAGATTCACCATGTTCAAAGTGAATTTCCACCAGAATTTTAAGAAAAATTCAAAATGAGCTTAACCATTAACAGAAATAATCACATTAATCATTGAATACTTATTCCTAGTCTGTTCTTACCACTCCTTCAAATAGTCACTTTCTTCTTTTAAGAATACAGTTTAGGGGACAGCAGAGGATTGACAGGGTTCAAATTTGATCTCAGATACTTCCTAGCTGTGTAACCCTGGGTAAATCACTTAACCCCCATTGCCTAACCCTTACCACTCTTCTGCCTTGGAACCAATAAACAGTAGTGATTCTAAGACAGAAGGTAAGGGTTATTTTAAAAAGATACAGCTTAGACAGCATTTTCTCCATTTAACTTTTTTTTCACACCTGCTAGGGTTTTCCCTCTCAAACCACCTTCTATTTAATGACTTTATATGTATTTGTATCATTCCCTTTGTATTCATATTGTTCATTTCTATGTACTATGTGTGTGCATACTTGTCTCCCTCAATAAATGTGAACTTCATTAATGTACAGATTGTCTTAACTTTTGATCAAATATCATCATTAGCTAGCATAGTCCCTGGTGTATAGGACTTTAATATATGCTTGTTGATTGGACCATTTGATTAAAAAAAAAAACCTTCCCATATCAAATTACTTCAACTGATATATAATAAAAGACTTTTGACAAAGTACAATGTTTCGTTATATTAAAAAGATACACATTTAGAAAAGTTATGTTTTTAATATGATAAAAATTACAAAGCTAAAAACAAAAGCTGTCATTATTTGGTACAGAAAAACACCAGAAGCTTTTTAAGTAAAGCAGGAATAAAACAACCGTTTTCTTTCTTGTTTTAAAAAGTTTTTCCTTTTTTTTTCAGATTACATGCATGTCAGTACAATTTTCACTAATTGTCTTTTGGCATTTTTCATTCCATGTTCAATCCCTTCCTTCAACCCTTTTCTCTCCCTCAAGATGGCAGGTAATATGATATAGGTTATACATGTGTGGTCACATAATACATATATTCATGTTCTTCATATTGTGAAATAAGACATATCACTTATACTAGAGAAAATTTCATAGTAGAAATAAAGCAAAAAATGGTATGTTTCAATATGTATTCAGAGTTCATTTGTTCCTTCTATAGCAGTGAATACTCTTTTTTTGTCCTAAGATCCTTGGAGTTGTCCTGGAACCTTGCATTATCAGTACAAGAAAATTCACTCACAGTTGTTCTTCATACTTCACTGTTGTGTACAATGTTCTTGTTCTGCTCACTTCACTTTTCATCATTTCATCTATGTCTTTCCAAGTTTTGTTTTTTTATCTTACTGATCATTTCTCAAGGCACGAAAGCATTCTATTACAATCTATCTGAGATCAAAATTGCTACCCCTGTTTTTAACTTTGGCTAAAGAGTAGTAGATGTTCTAGCCCTTTTTCTTTTACTCTTTATGTGTCTCCATGTTGTGAGTATGTTTCTTGTACACAGTACATTGTAGGATTCTGGCTCTTAATACATACTGTTGTGAGGAAGATTAGATACTGTTCTCCTCTTCTTTCATGGGTAAATGCATCCCATTAACATTCACAGTTATGATTACTCTGTGATTCCCTCCATCTTATACTTCCCTTGTTTATCTTTCTTTTCCTCTCCCTTTAGCCTTTCCTTATTCACAGATATTTCAGTTTCTGACTACTGTCTCCATGAGTTCCCCCTCTTTTTTGTCTTTCTCCCTCCCTTTTCTTGTTCTCTCTCCCTTTCTCACTTTCCTAAACAAAAAGATGGATTTCTCTAGCTAACTGCCAGTGCAATTGTCCCATTTTAAGCAAATTCCAATGAGAGTCAAGTTCAAGCACTGCTTGCCATTCCCTGTACTACCATCTTCCCCCCCACTGTTTTGATTCTTATGTACCCCTCCTCAGTGAGATAATTTACCCCAATTTTTCTCTCTTTTTTTCTTTTCCCACTATATTCCTCTTTTTTTATCCCTTAATTTTTTTTAATTATCCTATCATATTCAACTTCCTCTTGGCTCTCTATGTATGTTCCTATTCACTGCCCTAAAAATAATAGCTCTCTTAAGTATCTTCTATGCCTTAATATCCCAAGTGATTTAAGTATCTTATGTAATTCAAGTATCATATATATAAAAGTATTTCAGTTATTATCATTTGTAGTAATTCAAGCAGTTTAACACCATTGTTTACCTTGATTACCTTAAGTATATTAAGTAGTTTAAGTATCTCTTCTGTCAAAAACAGCTTTTAAGTATCTTAGTTAACACTTTCCCATATAAGATAGTTATTACATTAACCTCACTGAATTCCTTAAGTTGTTCTTTTCTTTTTGTCATTTTATGCTTTTTAACTATAGAATTAGGTCTTCAAATTCTCTTTTCAGCTTTGGTTGTTTCATCAGGAATGCCAAGAAGTCCTCTATTTCATTAAATATGTATTTCTTCTCCAGGAATATTATGGTCAGTTTCTCTGGGTAAGTAATTATTGATTGTAGTCCTAGATCTTTTGCCTTGTGGAATATTATGTTCCATACCTTTTGGAACTTCAATGCAGAAGGGACTAGATCTCGTGTAATCCTGGCTGTGACTCCATGAATTATTGTTGTCATTTTTAATGTCTTCTGCAGTATATTCTCCTTCTTCTGAGAATTCTGGGATTTGAGTGGAAAAGTCCTAGAATTGTTAAATTTGGGATATTTTTCAGGTAGCGATTGGTGGGTTTTTCAATTTATATTTTCCTTTCTTGTTCAAGCACAAGACATTTCCCCTGATAATTTCTTACAATATAGTGTTGAGGTTATTTTTTGGTGGTTTTTTATTATGGCTTTAAGTCAGGCCAATGATTCTTACGTTATCTCTCCTGGATATATACTCCAGGTCGATTGTTTTTCTTGGTGAGATATTTCAGATTTTCTTCTATTTTTTTCATTCTTTTGAATTTGTTTTATTGTCTCCTGTGGAGTCATTAGCTTAGATTGGTCCAATTCTATTTTAGGAAGCCATTTTCTCCCCTGAGGTTTTATACTTGCTTTTTAAGAGAAATATTTTCTGATTTAAGGTATTGTATTTCTTTTTTTGAGTTCTATTTACTTTAGTGAGTTTTCTAATTCATCTTCTAAGTATCTTATAAAAAATTTTGATCCTCTTTTGGAGTTCTTCCAAGAGTTTGTTCTGGGTCTGACATCCTTTGACATTTGCCTTTGAGGGTTCACATGGTTCACATTTCCATTTTGACATTGCTATCCTCTTCTGAACTTATATTTTGGTTTTCCCTTTTGCTGAAATAGCTTTCCAAGATCAAGTAATTTCTTTGTCTTTTACTCATTTCAGAGAGCTTTTTTTTCATGATCCTTCCTGCCTATATGTTAAAACTCAGTTGCACTTCTGGAATAGAAGGAGTACTGTCCCTGGATTCCTTAAGGTGCTACATCTAGTAGAGTTAGATGGATTCTACTCTTCAGCTGACTTCCCCTGGTATTGCAAGTGACAGGTTATTCCTTCTGCTGAGGGTTCCCCCACGTGAGTTTGCTCTGAGTCACTGCAAGCTAAACTTGTGCTTGCAACCAATTGCTCCTTATGCCTCTGATTTCTCTGCTTTCTCTGCATTCAAGCAACTATTAATTTTAACTTGATATTCTAGAAAAGTTAGTGATGCTTTTTTGGAATTGGTTTGATAATGAAGGAACATACAAACCTGTATCTGGAATCATCCAATTTTGCTATAGCACTAGAAATGGAGGTGGATCAGTCCCATAGCAAATTTAAAGGATTCCAGAAGGACAGAATTGTGCTTTATTATTATACACAAAATTCCAAATGATCTAAAGAATGACCTCATCTTCTTAAATAAAATAGAATAATATGGACTAGATTTGCACAAAGAAAGCATGAGTGATGATCCGTACATTTGTAAGAGTTACAAATACCATTGAGACCACAGAGATATTCTCCCTAGAATACTGATGTACTCACTGGAATAGATTTTTTATTTTTTTAAATTTTACCTTACATTTTACAATCAATATTGATTATAAGGCAGAAGAGCAATAAGGGCTAGTCACTGGGGATTAAGTGACTTGCCCAGGATAACAGATCTAAAAAACATCTGAGGTCAAATTTAAACCGAGGAACTTCTATCTTTGAGCCTTTTTTTCAATCCACTGACCCACCTAGCTTACACTTGGAGTAGATATTCTTGAAATCAAGTGATATATTTTTTAATTCTGCCTCAAACATTGTTAGCTTTGTCACCTTGGCCAGTCACTTAACTTCTTGGAGATTCTGTTTTCTCTAACATTAAATAGGGATAATAGCAGGATGCATTGTGGGAAGAAGAGTGGGCATAAAACTTTCTTGGCTTCTTAGCCCAACACAAATAACCAAAAAGAACCCATAGAATCAAAGCTAAATGCTGCAAAGACAGGAATCTGGAGTGAAGCTGAACAGCCTGGGAAAACAAGGGAGGAAAGTTTCTTGACTTCCTTGGCCTCAGTCCCAAAGCCATTGGCCCTAGGAACAGGAACAGAGCAAACACAGTGGAATCAACAGCGCATCCTCTGAGGGCAGGATAATCAAGCTCATTTTTGTTTGCTAAGCCCCTAGAGCTTGCATCCTGGAAGACACAATTGAGGGTCTTGAAACCTGAAAGCATCTGGATCTCTAGCCTCAGGTCCAAAGACCCCATCCCCACCTCACATCCCAGCTCTTACATCCCCTAAGCTGGGAACTGAAGGAATGGACATTTTAGAGTCTGTGAGCTTTTGACCTAGGGGTAGGAGCTCAAGGTAGACTGCTAGACAACAATGGACTTTGGAGGCTCAAGGAGTGGAGACTGGATCATATTCCAACAATTAGTAAACTATTAGTAAACAAGAGATTTGAACGCCAGGGAACACTGCCTGGACACTTGCTCTGAACTGAAGCTGTGGGAGAGGAAGAATAAGGAAGGAGGACCCATTAATGACTGCAGTTGCTGAATGACTGGGACCCCATCAGTGGCCTAAGTCCTAGGAAAATAGACTCACTGATTGCTGCTACAGAGGGAGGCAAGGTAGACTGGCTGTTTGGAGAAGTACTGACAGAATTGTCTTCAAATTCCGATCAGAGCACCTGGGGGCAATGACAGATTGAGGCTTAAGCTGGGGACTAGTGTCAGACCCTGGACTATAAACACTGGAATAATTAATAGGACCCAGGTAAGAACAAACATAAGACAATTCCTGAAACCTCAATTAAGATACTTCAATACCCTAGGAACCCTGGGAGTCAGGTAAAATTCAATAATTAAATCTATTGAACTAGGTGCTAAAATTTTTAAAAAATTAACAAGAGAAAAATGCATTTGAGTAAAACAAATCCAAAAAGTATTCAAAAGGAAAACATGTTTATATTAGCACAAATATGTGATTTACAAAGAATGTGGAGTTTGTGGGTTTGCACATTTTTATGCACTTTTAAAATTAAATCCTCTTTGGTGGTGGTTAAAGAGTATAAAATAAAAATAGAAAAAATAAGGATAATAGCTTTTGTTCCATGTACCAAAGAAGGGTATAATAAGAAAGTCTTTAGGAAAGCTTAAAGAATTATCAGAGTTATGATTATGATTGTTGATTATCCAAAAGCAGTAAACTGACTTTATGACAGCTTTTATAAAACATTACTTGTTAGAGTAAAAATAATTAAAGTAATTCAGATTATGCATAAATGTAATGTCTCTACATTAAACCTCAACTTTTAATTTAGTAGTTTAAGTATTTCCTATATAGGAAAATGTCCAATTAATTCAATTTCTGTTTATCTTTTATTAGCTATTGGTTGAACACTAAAACCAATGGAGAAATTTAGAGGGGTATAAAATGACTTACAGAGTGATATATAACACTTCCAGACTTAAGATGCTTGTGGAAATAGTGGCATTGAAAGTATACATTACTCATGCTGAGAATGTCTATTTTATCCTTAGAACTTTGTGATTTTTCTCCTGTTTATTACTTTTATTTAATTTTTTATATTACCTGTCAATACAACTTTTAACAATTGTTTTCTGATATTTCTGCAATTCATGTTTTCTCCCTCCTTCCAGTCTCCTCCCTTCCTCCAACAGGCAGGTAATTGAATATAGGTATAGGTAGTATATGTATTATCAGACAATGGATAGTTCTTATTCATCGTGTTGTGAAAGAAGACACATCAATTCCTTCTATGGTAACTGATAGCCATTTTTGTCAACAGTCCATTGGATTTGTCTGGGATCCTTGCACTGCTGATAAGAGTTAATTCATTCAGAGGGGATCATCATACCTTATTGATGTTACTGTAAACAATATTCTCTTGTTTCTACATTGAATCACTTTATAAGTATTTCTAGGTTTTTTATAGAATTTTGTTGAACTTTTCTTATGACACTATAATAGTATTCCATTCAATCATACACCCTGACTTGTTCAGCCCTTCCTCAATTAGTGGATATCCCTTAATTTTCTTGTTCTTTGCCACAACAAGAATAGCTGCTATTTCCTGGTTAAGATGGCGGCAGAGTAAAAAGCAGATGCTTAACCTCTACTAACCGAAACATACAGGACCACTCTAACAAAAACAATGTAGCCAAAATCAGAGAGGAAACAACAAATTGGGAAAAAATCTTTATAACAAAAAACTCTGACACAGGTCTAATTACTCAAATATACAAGGAGTTAAACCAATTGCATAAAAAATCAAGCCATTCTCCAATTGATAAATGGGCAAGAGACATGAATAGGCAATTTTCAGATAAAGAAATCAAGAGTATCAATAAGCACATGAGAAAGTGTTCTAAATCTCTAATAATTAGAGAAATGCAAATCAAAATAACTCTGAGGTATCACCTCACACCTAGCAGATTGGCTAAAATGAAAGAAGGGGAGAGTAATGAATGCTGGAGGAGATGTGGCAAAACTGGGACATAAATGCATTGCTGGTGGAGTTGTGAAATGATCCAAC
Source organism: Gracilinanus agilis (assembly GCF_016433145.1). Taxonomy (NCBI): domain Eukaryota; kingdom Metazoa; phylum Chordata; class Mammalia; order Didelphimorphia; family Didelphidae; genus Gracilinanus; species Gracilinanus agilis. The sequence continues at coordinate 453,803,691 of NC_058130.1, read as the reverse complement.
CATTCTGGCTGGCAATTTGGAATTATACTCAAAGGGCTATAAAAGAATGCCTGCCCTTTGATCCAGCCATACCATTGTTGGGTTTGTATCCCAAAAAGATCCTAAATAAACAGACTTGTACGAAAATATTTATAGCTGTGCTTTTTGTGGTGGCAAAACCCTGGAAAATGAGGTTATGCCCTTCAATTGGGGAATGGCTGAACAAATTGTGGTATATGCTGGTGATGGAATACTATTGTGCTCAAAGGAATAATAAACTGGTGGAATTCCCTGTGACCTGGAAAGACCTCCAGGAATTGATGCTGAGTGAAAGGTGCAGAGCTAGAAAAACATTATGGTACACAGAGACCAATACACTGTGGTATAATCGAATGTAATGGACTTCTGTACTAGCAGCAATGCAATTACCCAGGACAATTCTGAGGGACTTATGGAAAAGAACACTAACCACTTTCAGAGAAAGAACTACAGGAGTGGAAACAGAAGAAAAACAACTGCTTGAACACATGGGTTGAGGCAGACATGATTGTGGAAACTACGACATCAGTGCAACTATCAACAATTTAGGAAATAAGTCTTGATCAATGACACATGTTAAAACCAGTGGAAATACACATCAGAAATGGGGGTTGGGGGGAAGTTCAGGGGGGTAAAGGGGAAAATAAGAGTGTAAATTATGTAACCATTTTAACTTTTCAAAAAATAAATATTAATAAATATATTTAAAAAAAGAAGACATAAAAACAAATCCAGAGGAACAAAGGGACCCCACAACAGGGCACAGCATTGGAGGTACATGGAACCGGGGCATTTCCATGCTATAAAGGGGTAAAACAGCTCTCACTAAAATGCAAGCTGAGTAACCCCCTACCGCATCCCACACCACCTACAGTGCCAAAGACAGCTCACAAGAGTTAGAGCAAGTTTGGGGCGCTCATTAAGTCCATGGCAGCTACCTGGGGTAACCAGGGCCTGCTCCTGAGAGCAGCAAGACATAAGACCCCAAGAGGCTAAAGAACATGCACGGACTTTGAACTCAGACCCTGAGCTCAGGCACGAGTGAGGGCGGGGATGCAAGCCCAGACACAAATCCTGAGAGCAGGGGAGGACTCAGATCTTGAGTGAAGGCATGAACCTTGAGTGGGGACCCAGTGCAGAAGGGATTCACAACTGGGGAAGCAGCACCCTGAGACTGTTAAAGGAGGCTCAGGCAGAGGAACAAGCAAGTGGACCACCAGGAGGCTTGACCCTGAGAACAACTGAGACCTCAGGAGCCTAAAGAGCACAGACAGACAATGAGTGTGAGGATAAAGCTGAGAGAACACGTGGGTAACAATGGCAAACAAGAGACAAGAATCCCAAAAGAGAAAGATCATCAAGAAGAAATCTGTAAGGAGCAGCTGCTCGATCTCTCCTAACCAAAGCATACAGGACTCGTCAAGGGGACATAAAAACGAATCCAGATGAATGAAGGAACCCCACAACAGGGTGCAGCATTGAAGGTACGCAGAATTGGGTCATTTCCACCCTATAAAAGGGTGAAACAACTCTCACAAAAATGTGAGAGGAAGAAGCCCCTCCACCTCCCCCCACACCATGCAGAGCTCCAAGGCCAACATACAAGAGTGAAAGCAGGATTGGGGCAACCAGTAAGTCACCAGCAGCTCCAGGGCTTGTACCTGAGAGCTGCAAGACATGGGACCCCAAGTGGCTAAAGAAAGAGTACGGACTTCCCGGAGCATCTGAGCGGGTGAAGGCAGTGCCCAAGGCGAGGACAAAGATCTTGAGCACAGGCTTGGACCTCGAGTGGGGACCCAGTGCAGATGGGAGCTCAGCTGTGGAAGCAGCCTTTGAGATTGCTGAAGGAGCCTTGGGCAGAGGGGCAGACGTGAGACGACCAGGAGGCTTGACTGCAATGACAAGGAGACCAGAGCACTCGGGAGCTTAGAAAGTACAGGGAGACCCTGAGTGTGAAGACAAAGCTGAAAAGGGGCGGGGCTAACAATGGCAAGCCAAGAACCCCAGAAGAGAAAGATTATCAAGAAAAACTCTGGAACACTCGATAACTTTTACACAGAGAAAATCCAGACAACAGAGGAGGACAAACAAGTATCCAAACCTTCCCAAAACAATGAAAACTGGTCACAAGCTATTGAAGAGTTCAAAAATGAGATGTTGAGGAAGATGGAAGAGATCTGGCAAGAAAATAACAGTTTAAAAGCCAGAATTTCACAATTGGAAAGTGAGGCAAGTCAACTGAAGACCAGAAATCACCAGATTGAAAAGGAAAACCAATCCCTAAAGGCTAGAATTGAACAATTAGAAGCCAATGATCTCTCAGGACAACAAGAACAAATAAAACAAAGTCAAAAGACTGATAAAATAGAAGGAAGCATGAAATATCTCAATGAGAAAATGACAGACCAAGAAAACCAGTCTAGAAGAGACAATTTGAGAATCATTGGTCTATCAGAAAAAGCAGAAATTAATAGAAACTTGGACTCCATACTTAAAGAAATTATTCAGCAAAATTGCCCTGAAGTTCTACAACAAGAGGGCAATATAGACACTGAAAGGATCCATAGATCACCCTCTACACTGGACCCAGAAAAGTCAACACCCAGGAATATAATAGTGAAATTCAAGAGCTTTCAAGTAAAAGAAAAATCTTACAAGAAGCCAGAAAGAGACAATTCAAATATCAAGGAGCACCAATCAGGATCACACAGGATCTGACAGCCTCCATGCAAAAAGACCACAAGGCTTGGAATACGATATTCAGAAAAGAAAGAGAGCTGGGCCTTTAGCCACAGATCAACTTCCCATCGAAACTGACTATATGCTTCCAGGGGAAAGTATGGGCATTCAACAAAATTGAAGATTTCCAAGTTTTTGCACAAAAGAGACCAGGACTAAATGGAAAGTTTGATATCCAACCAAAAAAATCAAGAGAAACATGAAAAGATAAATAAGAAACAGAGGGAAAAGAAAGAAAACTCATAATTTTTTAAATTTGACTCTTTAAGGACTTCAATAAGATCTAATTATCTGTATTCCTATATGGAGGAATGCTATGTATAATTCTCTGTAGTGAACTCTATTCACTATTATAATATTCACTATTATAGCAACCAGAAGAATAATTCATAGGGGGAGGACAGGATACTAAATAGTCTAAGATGACATGGGGGGTGGTGAAGATGGGGGGAATAGTAGGGGACACAAAGAGAAATCTGAGTAAATAAGAAAAATAGGGTATTCTATTACACACAAAGAGGGCATGGGAAGGGGAGGGGATAAATACTATTATAAGAAGGAGAGGAAGAGAGCATTAAGAGGTAATAATCAAACCTTACTCTCAATGTAATTAGCCCGTAGAGGGAAAAGTAGCTTTATTATCCTTTGGGATAAAAAACTCTTTCTAACCGTACTGAGAAAGTCAGAAGGGATAAAACAAAGGGAGCAGGTGAGTGGGGATGTCAAAAAAGGGAGAGGAGAAGAAGGGGGAGGGAATTCATTAGGCATTTAAAAACAAAAAGAGGGGAATAACAAGGGAGTGAGCAGAAAGGGTAGTCAATCAAGGGAGGGGATAAGGGATACCATCTCAAAGCAAACCACTGGTTTAAAAGAAAATAGTGTAAGAAGAAGGGGGGGGTCTAGGGGAGGATAAAAAATGTCAGTGAATGCATACCTGATAATTATAACTCTGAATGTGAATGGGATGAACTTGCTTATAAAACGGAAGCAAATAGAGTTGATCAGAAACCAAAATCCTACCATATGTTGTCTACAAGAAACACACATGAGGCGGGTGTACATACACAACTTTAAAGTTCAGGGCTTGAGCAAAATCTTTTGGGCATCAAATGAGAAAAAGAAGGCAGGACTGGCTATTATGATTTCTGACAAAGCCAAAGTAAAAATAGATATGATTACAAAAGACAGGGAAGGTCATTACATCCTGATTAAAGGTAGTATAAACAATGAGGAAATAACACTGCTCAATATGTATGCACCAAGTGGCATAGCATCCAAATTCCTAAAGGAGAAACTGGCAGAGATCAAGAAGGAAATAGATAGTAAAACCATAATAGTGGGAGATCTAAATATTCCTCTTTCAAATCTAGATAAATCAAACCAAAAAGTAAATATGAAAGAGGTAAGAGAGGTGAATGAAGTCCTAGAAAAATTAGATTCAATTGATATGTGGAGAAAAATAAATAGGGATAAAAGGGAATACACCTTCTTTTCAGCTCCACATGGTACATTCACAAAGATTGACCATGTAATATGGCATAGAAACATTGCAAACAAATGCAAAAGAGCAGAAATAATAAATGTAACCTTCTCAGATCATAATGCAATAAAAATAATAATTAGTAAGGGCACCTGGACAGGCAAATAAAAAACCAATTGGAAATTAAACAATATGATTCTCCAAAACCAATTTGTCAAAGAAGAAATCATAGAATCAATCAACAATTTCATTGAACAGAATGACAATGATGAGACATCCTATCAAACTCTGTGGGATACGGCCAAGGTAGTACTCAGGGGGAAATTTATATCCTCGAGTGCATATATTAACAAATTAAGTAGGGCACAGATTAATGAATTGGGCATGCAACACAAAAAATTAGAAAACAAGCAAATTAAAAATCCCCAGATGAAAACTAAATTAGAAATACTAAAAATCAAGGGAGAAATTAATAAAATCGAAAGTAAAAGAACTATGGAATTAATAAATAAGACTAGAAGCTGGTATTTTGAAAAAAACAGATAAAATAGACAAAGTACTGGTCAATCTAATAAAAAAGGAAAGAAGAAAACCAAATTGACAGTATCAAACATGAAAAGGGAGACCTCACCTCTAATGAAGGGGAAATTAAGGCAATCATTAAAAACTATTTTGCCCAATTATATGGCAATAAATATAACAATTTAGGAGATATTGATGAAAATTTACAAAATATAAACTGCCTAGATTAACAGCAGAAGAAATAGAATACCTAAATAATCCCATATCAGAAAAAGAAATTGAACAAACCATCAAGGAACTGCCTAAGAAAAAATCACCAGGACCTGATGGATTCACAAGTGAATTCTATCAGACATTCAAAGAGCAACTCATACCAATACTATACAGATTATTTGATATGATAAGCAAAGAAGGAGTCCTACCAAATTCCTTTTATGACACAAATATGGTACTGATTCCAAAGCCAGAGAAAGAAAACTACAGACCAATCTCCCTAATGAATATAGATGCAAAAATCTTAAATAGAATACTAGCAAAGAGACTCCATGAAGTAATTAAGGAGATCATCCACCATAATCAGGTGGGATTTATACCAGGAATGCAAGGATGGTTCAACATTAGGAAAACCATCCACATAAATGACCATATCAACAGTCTAACAAACAAAAATCACATGATTATCTTAATAGATGCTGAAAAAGCCTTTGACAAAATACAGCATTCATTCCTATTGAAAACAATGAAAAGTATAGGAATAGAAGGACCTTTCCTAAAAATAATAAACAGTATATACCTGAAATCATCAACAAGCATTATATGCTATGGGGATAAATTAGAAGCCTTCCCAATAAGATCAGGAGTGAAACAAGGATGCCCATTATCACCTCTATTATTCAACATAGTACTAGAAACACTAGCAATAGCAATTAGAGAAGAAAAAGAAATTGAAGGTATCAAAATAGGCAAGGAGGAGACTAAGCTATCACTCTTTGCAGATGATATGATGATCTACTTAAAAAATCCTAGAGAATCAACTAAGAAGCTTGTAGAAATAATCAACAACTTTAGCAAAGTTGAAGGATACAAAATAAATGCACATAAATCATCATCATTTCTATACATTTCCAACACATTAGAGCAGCAAGAGATAGAAAGAGAAACACCATTTAAAATCACCCTAGACAATATAAAATACTTGAGAATCTATCTACCAAAAGAAACACAGCAATTATACAAAAACAACTACAAAACACTTTCCAAACAAATAAAACTGAATCTCAACAATTGGAAAGCCATTAATTTTTCATGGGTAGGATGAGCTAATATAATAAAAATGACCATTCTACTCAAATTAATTTACCTATTTAGCGCCATGCCTATCAAACTACCAAAATACTTTTTTTACTGAATTAGGAAAAACTATAACAAATTTCACTTGGAATAACAAAACATCAAGTATATCAAGGGAAATAATGAAAAAAAAAATGTGAAGGAAGTTGGCCTAGCAGTACCAGATATTAAACTGTACTATAAAGCAGCAGGCCTCAAAACGGTATGGTACTGGCTAAGAGACAGAAGGGAGGATTAGTGGAATAGACTTGTGGTAAGTGACATCAGCAAGACAGTGTATGATAAACTCAAAGAGCCCAACTTTTGGGACAAAAATCCACTATTTGACAAAAACTGCTGGGAAATTTGGAAAGCAATATGGGAGAGATTAGGTTTAGATCAACATCTCACACTCTACACCAAGATAAATGCAGAATGAGTGAATGACTTGATTAAAGAGGGAAACTATAAATAAGTTAAGTGAACATGGAATAATTTACTTGTCAGATCTCTGGGAACGGAAAGATTTTAAAACCAGCAAGTGTTAGAGAAAATTACAAAATGTAAAATAAATGGTTTTGATTATATTAAGCCAAAAAGCTTTTGTAAAAACAAAAACAATATAGCCTAAATCAGAAGGGAAACAACAAATTGGGAAAAAATCTTTATAACAAAAAACTCTGACAGGGGTCTGATTACACAAATATACAAGGAGTTAAACCAATTGTATAAAAAATGAAGCCATTCCCCAATTGATAAATGGGCAAGAGACATGAATAGGCAATTTTCAGGTAAAGAAATCAAGAGTATCAATAAGCACATGAGAAAGTGTTCTAAATCTCTAATAATTAGAGAAATGCAAATCAAAACAACTCTGAGGTATCACCTCTTACCTAGCAGATTGGCTAAAATGAAAGAAGGGGAGAGTAATGAATGCTGGAGGGGATGTGGCAAAACTGGGACATTAATGCATGGCTGGTGGAGTTGTGAACTGATCCAGCCATTCTGGCTGGCAATTTGGAACTATGCTCAAAGGGCTATAAAAGAATGCTTGCCCTTTGATCCAGCCATACCAATGTTGGGTTTGTACCCCAAAGAGATCATAGATAAACAGACTTGTATGAAAATATTTATAGTTGTGCTTTTTGTGGTGGCAAGGAACTGGAAAACGAGTGTATGCCCTTCAATTGGGGAACGACTGAAAAAATTGTGGTATATGCTGGTGATGGAATACTATTGTGCTCAAAGGAGTAATAAACTGGTGGAATTCCATGTGAACTGGAAAGACCTCCAGGAATTGATGCTGAGTGAAAGGAGCAGAGCCAGAAGTACATTATGATACACAGAGACCAATACACTGTGGTATAATCGAATGTAATGGACTTCTATACTAGCAGCAATGCAATTACCCAGGACAATTCTGAGGGACTTATGGTAAAGAACACTACCCACATTCAGAGGAAGAACTACAGGAGTGGAAACAGAAGAAAAACAACTGCTTGAAGACATGGCTTGAGGTGGACATGATTGGGGATTTTGAATCCAAACTACCACACCAATGTAACTATCAACAATTTGGAAATAGGTCTTGATCAATGACATGTGTTAAAACCAGTAGAAATATGCATCAGAAATTGGGGTGGGGGTGGGAGTTAGGGGGGGTTGAAGGGGAAAGTAAGAGCATGAATTATGTAAACATGCTTACTTTTCTAAAACATAAATATTATTAAATGTTTAAAAAAATGAAGAGCTGCTATCAATATTTTAATACAAGTAGATCTCTTCTCCTATTTCGATTTTATTTCCAGAAAATATTCTTCCTTTATTAAAGTTTGTTTGTGTCAAAGCCCAGAGCATTTTTATATCAATTAAAGTTAAATAATAAATTTTTTTCTCACTTTGGGTACCTTTACAATTGACTTCTCACAGATAAAACATCTTAAGTACTACGATATAGATCCAGGTCTTAAACCAAACATAATTATATATTGTTTCAAAAATTAAAGATCAATAATGTGTATTGGATGTGTTAATTCTAGAACATGAAAATAATTTCTTTACCTCTTATCCATAGGACATTTTCTTTTCTGAGTGGACTAATTTAGAAATATATCACAACAAATGCTATGCCCAGATCCAGTAAGAACTGGATTCAAGTTCTATATCTGAATCATACCAGCTGAGTGATCCTAAGCAAGTGATTTGATTTCTCAGTTTCCCAGCAAACTATGACAGTATGTAGCAAAATAGCTCCAGATATAGAAGCAGTTCCTTTACTAGAAGTTACCTATAGCCAGGAAATCTTTGGAGCCACAAAAATGAACAACAACAACAACAAAAACTACCCTCCATTTTTTTCAACTGGACTTGCTTGGGAAAAATAACTCCCAGTTGTGAAATTTTGGAATCTGGTCAGGTTGGCAGCCTGTAGTAAAAAGACTTGGAGCAGTTTCTCTCTCTTTATTAGTAACTGGCCTTGGCAGAAATGTCAGTGGCCATGACCTTAGAGCTCCCCTTTCCCCTCCTGAGTTAACTAGCCCATGGTGGCAATAGCCTCCAACAATATTTCCATTCAGAACCATCTTGTATTTATTAGGTAAGTGCTTTGAACTTCAGTTACATTAAAACTAATTTCCAAGGGAATTTCACCTACATACGAGCTTTTTGACACACACTGAATTAGACTTTATTGTGAAGCTATTTCCTTATCCCATTTTAACAAGGTTTCTATTTTTACTGGGAATTGGGATTGGCTCAGTAGATTATAAAGATTAAATAACTGCATCCTGATCAATCACTGTAACTCATGAGAGACAAAGTTAATCCTCATGCTCCAAACTCAAATGCCCTAAGACTCCAGGCAAGTCATTTTCTCTTTGGTGTTTTACACTGTGAACAAAAGAGCATCATCCTGACAATAAAGGAGTTTCAAGAAAAGCAGTACTTGAGACTAGGGAAATTATCTGTTTATCTTTATTCCTTGAATAAACCAAGTTATGATATTTTCCCTTTATCAGAAGTATCCTTCACATTAAAGTTTATTCAGTGCTAATCTCTTATATTTAACATATCCCCGGCTCATTATAGTTCCAAATTCAAAATATCCCTCTAAGGACACCTAGAAATTTAATCTGCTGGTATTAAAACAGTAGATGTGTTCTTGATCTGAATATATTAATGTTGCTGCAAGTTGCCTCTGTTTAAATTCTAACCTGTTGGTGTTGCCCCTGTGATCCTTTATATTTAAAAAGTGACATCTCTCAAGATAGAATTCCTTTTCTTTTTCTCTATTCACAATATATCGGTGGAGGAATAGTGTAACAATCTCTTTTAAAATAAATAGTTAATTTTGTAGGATTTTAAAAAGCTAATGTGAAGAGAATTTTGTTTACAAAAATACAACACTCTCACCACCAAAAAGGGGAAGTTTTCCAGTCCCTGACATTATACTTTTAAGTATTGTATCACTATGATACAAATATGATAATTTTCAAAGTTTCACAAATCTTCAACTTCAGTGCCCTTGAGGTACAATAATGCTCAACAAGGCATCTGGTTTCCACTTTAAGAACTCCAGAGATGTAAGCAAACCATTTCACTTTTAGATTTTTCAATTGGTAAGATGTTTTAACTGCCAGCACTTTACCTTTTGGCAACTTCCAGACATTGATACTGGTTATACCCTCAAGTGATAGCCTTTCAAATATCTTGAAAATAGTTATATCTTATAATTGCTAAGTCTTTTATCCTCTAGGCTAAACATCATCAGTATCTTCAGCTAATCCTCATCCTGGAACTCCAGGTTCTTCACCATCTTGACTAACTTCTATTGGGGGCCTCCAGTTATGAATGTCACTCTTAAATGGTCATTCTCAGGACTAAGAACAATGGCTCAGAAAGAATCTTACGAGACTAGAATATAAGACCATCACCTTCTTTTTCCAGAAGCAATGATTTTTAAAGATTTTTTTAGAATCGTTTTATTTTTTACTTAACAAGCCCCTCTCTTTTTGTCTCTGTCTCTTTGTCCTTCCCTATCTGCCCCCCACCAAATTAAAAGAATAATAAAATCAAAGATATGGTATAAAATGTTTAACAACCAACTTCATGACAGATTTCTTAGTTTAATTTTCATTGTTAATATTTTCTCTTTTCTCTATCACTTTCCTATTTCTGGACAATAAAAAATTAAGCCCTTTTTTGGCAGCTTCTGTCAACTTCAAAAATGTAAATGCTCATGCAAAAGATTTAATAATCAGCACCCTGAGCTGAATCCACTACAGCCCTGAACAAAACAAATAAATACCCATATTTTTAATACCCAAAGATAAATGTCACATACACTACCTCATAACAAAGTGTACCATTTAGTTGTCAGAAATAAGGTAGCATAGTTCATTATCATCCAGTGCTTGGAAATGAGGATTGGTCATGACATATGTTAGATTTCTTAAGTCAAACTTATAAAGCTTCTCTCATTCCTGAATTAGTTCAGAAAGAGTTCTCTCCTTTGCTTTATTTCTTCTGTTCACTTTAACCTTCCATTATCTGTTTATCCATCTAGCTTTATCCCTACCCAAGAAGCTATGATTTTTAATGCAGCCTAAGGTCACATTAACTTTCCAGGCTTCCATGTACCTTCAGTGACTCATATTAAATTTGTATTACTTTAAAGAAAGTAGATGTTTTTTTAATGCACTACTATCTAGTCATGGCATTTTCAGGTTGTAATTATGAAGCTGATTTTTAAAATCCAGCAATAACAATAGCTAGGTAACATTTATATAGCATTTAATATGTACCAGGTATTGTGTTAAGTCCTTTCCAAAAATTATTTCATTTGTTCTTCATAACAATCCTGCAAGGTAGGTGCTATTATTATCCACATGTTGAGAAAACTTAAATGTGGCTTATACATGGTCACACCAGCTAGTATCTGTGAAGCCATATTAGCTCTCTGATCTTTCAGACTCCAGGTCAACTAACTGCTTGTCTTCCTTCATCACCTAGTTTTAGTTGGTGGTTCCCTGCTCAGCAGTACTCAGGAAGTTACTTTATGATGTGCTAATAACAAGAGAAAAGTATTTTGTCTTCCTGAAATTCAAGACAACACTGAGGTACTTCCATGAGTCATTAAAATGGAAGACAGCTACTCAATTCTAAAAAAATTATATGGCACAAATTGTCAGAAAGAACCTAAAAAACATCACCAAAAATAACAGTCTTGGTCAGGAAACTGAAGTCCTCTCCAGCTTATATATTTTCTTATATATTGTCAACTGAAGATGAGGGATACAGAAGAGAAAATTTGCTTTGGGTGGTAAAAAATGGCTAAAAATGTGATATTGAGATACATATTTCTGGATCATGATTAAAATACAATGATGGCAGCACTATAAACCTGGACAAATCACTTAAAATCCAAGTGTTTAGCTCTGTGATGGCAAATTTATGGCACACATGCCAAAGATGGCACACAAAGACCTCTCTGTGGGAATACAAGCTGTCACCCACCAGTGCTGTTCAGTTCCACTTCACCACACCTCTCCACCCCTCTGTCCAAAAGCACAATGGAATCACTTGCTTCCCCCTAGGAGCAGAGTATTCTGACCATTCCCCTCTTTTTCTCCTTTGCCTGTTGGGATAAAGTGGGGGATAGAAGTTTGGTTGAAGGAGGGGGGAAGTGTACTGTCTGGGGGGCAGGACAGGGCACAGCATGCAGTATCTAAAAGTTTCACCATCACTAGTTCAGTCCTTAACCTCTCCTGTCTTAGAACTTCTACCAGAATAGCATCTCTGAGGGTAGAAAGAAGTCAGTCATGTGAATCAAAATTGAAGGCCATATAGCCGAGAAATTCTGAAAACACACTTGATAACTATTTAGAAACAATTGACTATTTAGACTGAGTGTGAGTGAGGAGTCAAGAATTGCACTGAAGCTGGGACGTTTAGTGTCTGGGAAAATTATGTTATTCTTGGTAATGATAGGAAAGTCTAGAAGAGGGGAGGGTTTGCAGGAAAAGATATAAATTGTTTTGGTGAATTCGAAATGCCTACAGGATTTCCAGTTTGATATTTTTAATAAGTAGTTGATGATAGGACATTGGTGGTCAGGAAAAAGTTTAAAACTGTTTAAATAATCTGAGTATCATATGTGTAGAGATGGAAATTGAACCCATTTTCCCTCTTTTTCTTCTAAACAGTATACCATTTCATATCCAACTTTTTAATTCAACTAAAACTTGTTCCACTTTTAATAATAATAATAATAATAACTCCAGTAATATATCACCTATACAGAGTGACTCTATATTTTGAAACAAACAGTTCCCTTAAAAATAAAAGACTTATCAAATTTGTATATACCTACCTAGAAGCTAGCTTATGCATGATAATCAGGATCCAAAAGGATCTTAAAAAATCTACACCAAAATAAATACAATGAGCCAAGTAAATAAGATGAAATTTAGTGAAAATAAATGTAAAATCTCATGTTTGTTTTTAAAAACAATGACAACCAACACCTATTCAATTGAAGCAGAGTGGAATTATATGTAGAAACAATATCACATGGAAAAATGTCTTTGGTGTTTATTCGCTTGAAATTCAATATAAGGGTAATCTATGTAGCCAAAAGAATTTAATGAAAACTTCAACTTTGTTAAGAAAAGCTTACTGACTGAAATAAAGATACAAGATACAGGCCACTTAGCTTGCTCATTATTTGGAGTACTGTGTTCAGTTCTAATCAGCTGCCAAAAGTTTATTGACAAGCTAAGGAACACAAGACATATTAGTTCAGACCCATATCACCTCTCACAGGAATATTAAAATAGTTTCTTAAATCCTCTTATAACCTCAAAGTCTCTTTTCACTCTAATCCATCATCCACATAGCAGCCAAAACAATTTTCCTAAAGCAAAATTTCCTAAAGCAAACTGGATGCTGGAAACCTCACCAAGGGAAATTGATGTAAAGGACCTATGTGGAGACATTTAGCTTAAAGGAGTAAAGAAAAGATGGACAGAGTATCTTCAAGTATTTGGAAGACCATTAGATGGGCAAAGGATGAAATACAACTATTTATTCTTTCTAAAATTAGGTCTCACATCATCAAATACCTACTGGTCTTTTTAAATTGAGTGTACCATAGAAATTCAGCTTATCCAAATAGAACTCATTCTCTTTCTTACAATTTCCTTGGGGACTTTCTCACTCTGATGAGAGTAGCATCATTCTTTAACCCCCTCAAGTTGGCATTTTTCCAATCATATTCAACTCCTCTCTCATACCATGGATCCGATCAATAAGCAAGTCATGTTGATTCTTGTGTGACTTGTTGAAAGTTAATATTAATATAAATGACTTTTTGGCACCCCCCAAAAAACCTTTTGAGTTTAAAACAAAAAGTCTTAGGTCTGAACCTCTGAACTATGTCTCTCTGAGGCCATGGATGGAGTCCTCCCTCCTCTTGTCTGTCATGCTAGGAGACACTGAATATGCCCCATATGGTTATTCTAAACCCAGACTGGTTACTCCTGGCATCTGGAAGACCTGCCTCTCATCCAGACTGAGGTTTGATTCCTTCAATCAAAGAGGCTTAGAAAAGGGACTTCAGGAAAAGCATAAATTGGTAAAGGGCTCTCTTTCTTTGGAATTCTGGATTAAGGAGGTCTGAGACCTGGTTAAGAGAGCCTATTGGCAACTGAGAGAACTAACCAGCCACACATGGCTTGGGCTGTCTTCTTTCTTTCTCTGGACTGATTGTATTATTTATTAAGTAATTACAAAATTAAGATACTGTCTCCAGAAAAATGTAATTATAACAGACTGTAGGAAGGGTACTTAGTGTCCTTACTTTCTCAGAAAATTATCAGATTATAAATAGCAAAGAGGGTGTGAGAGAAGGGAAGCCAAAGTGAATAAGCATTTATATAGCATCTTAGATAATGTCTACTAATCACCAAACACTATGATAAATACTCTTTATGAATATTATCTCATTTGATCCTCACAACAATCCTGTGGGGTCAGTGCTATTATTGTCTCCATTTTACAGTGGAGAAAACTGAGAGAAACAGACTGGTCCAATGTCACAGAGTTAGCAAAGTGTCTGAGGCCACATATGAATTCAGGTCTTCCTGACTCCATGTCCAGTGATCTAACCACTTCACCATCAACTGCCTCAAAGCACCTGCAAATCTTCAATGGCAGAGGAAATTTTCTGACATTGAGTGTCATTCTAAAAGGAAATCACAGAGGAGAGTGGGGAGAGGAGAAACAAAACAAAATAACAAAATGCCTTAGTGCAAACATTGCTTGTATTTACTTACTTAAATAATTCCAAGCAGAGAGATAAGCAATCTTTGGAATACCAAATCCCCAAATACTTTCCTTTTGAATCAATTTAATTAAATATACAGCATATGCAAATTTAACCCAAACATTGAGAATTTGTGAATATAATGTAATCATTTATGTTTTTAATTGAAATTAAATTCAAAGAATACTCTCTCCAGAAAGTACTTTTTTCATTTTCATGTTTTTCTTTAATTTATGAAGGATTAAATGATGGTAGAAGCTTCATGATTATTATTTCTCAGTGGAAAAATCTCTAAAAACTTGTGAGTGATTTTTGAAACTGAAACAACAAAAATAGCCAAAGATCAACATCATTTTCTAGTTAAGCCACAAAGAAATCATGATTTCAATGGGAATAAAACTGAATTAATAACCAATCAACAATCACCTTTATTCTGCTCATATCTGTCTAGTTTATACCCTTATCATCCTCCCACTGGAATATTAAAATAGCCTCTTATATCCTCTTATGCCTGAAGTATCTTCTTACTCTAATCTGCCATCCACATTGATAGAAAAGTAATTTCCTAAAACAAAATTCTGATCACTTCACTTCACTGCTCAGTAAACTCCTGTGGCTACCTATTCAGACAGTAGTCAAATATAAAGACTGCATATGCCATTTAAAGCTTTTTACAATTTAGCCCAAGTCCATCTTTCTAGGTTCAGTCCATATTTATCACCCGTTTTTGTGCTATAGTTTAGCTAAGCTGGGTTTTTTAAATTATTATTCATTATGTATAACAGTCCATCTCCCATTTTACCTACATTTCACAGACTGTCCCACATGCTTTAATACATACACTCTCCCAGATTTCAACTCTTAGAATTCCTTCTTTCTATCATGATTCAATTCAATTATAACTTGAGTAAAGTAGTGCAAAAGGATAGAGAAATGGTTTGGGAATCAAGAAGACAAGAATTCAAATACAGCCTCAGACTCTAGTAGCCATGTAACATGAAGCAATCACTTAATTTCTATTTATCTGTTTCCTCAACTATAAAATGAAAATAATAACAGCGCCTACCTTGCAGTGTTGTCAAGAGAATAAAATTAGAAAAAGACTATCCTCTGCTACAGAAGAAACTTAGAGAGAGATTGAATGCAAATTGAAGTACATCATCCTTAACTTTATTTCCTCCATGAATTTTTTTCTACTGAATGTTAGATGTGTCTTGTTTCACAGCATTACAATCATGGAAACATGTATTGTATGATAACATATTTACAAACTATATCATATTATTTGTTGTCTTTGGGAAGAGAGAAGAATGGAACGAGATAGAACACATAGATTGCAAAAGGTCAGAAAACAATCATGAAAAATTGTATTGATGTGTAGAAATAAAATAAAATAAAAAGTAAGTAAGCAAAAAAGAGAGAATCAAATTAGATATTTGGAAAGTGCTTAGGACAGGGCCTGGTACCTAGTAGATACTATATAAATTATAGTTATTTTTGTTACCTCCTACAAGAAGACTTAACTTGTTCTCACTTCAGGCTGACCAAAAGATCCTCAAGAACAAGGACACAGTTAATTTAATAGAATTTCTGATTTTTATTGCAAGAAAAATGAAAGACATAATGAAGAAGATACTAAGGAAGTATTCTGTGTCTTTGAGAAGGATGGAAATGTTTATGACGTTAGCAGAATGTTATTGTTCTGCTGACTTGGAGAGATGTTAATAGCCTAAGAGGTTGATGGATGGATCAGGGAAGCAGATGATGATAATGATGGCTAAATAAGTCATAAAGACTATAGAAATGATAACAGCAAAGGGAAAACACTATACAGACTTTGTGAGATTTCAAGTATAAAACTGATTATTTATATTTTATTTCTTTGTAACTTATCTGCAAAAGGTTTTCCTCTATACCATGAAAAGTATACAAATGTATGATAATTTAAGACTTTATCCCTCCATGTTTTTCTTTACTTTATCTTATTGCCATTATCCTGAAAATACATTTTGAAAAACTGATCTATATCCATGTTGTTTATTCTGAACATATCTAAGCATTTCTGCACATTTAATCTTAAGTGGGAGTTTGTTAAGTGATATATCTGTATCCCTCCCATTTTTAATGAAATAGTTCTTTTTTTTAGGATCTATAAACCTTTATTTTTTTGGTGTTGTAGTGTGACTTTACAACTCTTGGTAGGTCATAGACAATCAACTCAATGTACTCAAAATTATAGTGTTACAAAATGAGTGTTTTTCCATATATTCATATACTACCACATTTGGTGGGGGGAGTGACTGTTGGTGAAATGTTATTGCTAGTGCTATATTGGAAAGCATTTACTTCTATTGTTACTTGCTTTTTAAAATATTTTAGCCACTTTAAAAAAAGTCTACTTATGGTATAATTTGTTCAAACCTATTCCCAACCTAATATATATTTTCCAACTTGAAAAATGCAATTTGAAAAAATATGCACAAACTTGGTCCCAGAGATGAGCTGAGAAATGTACCTCTCTCTCTGGAATGTGCCCGCTGAAAGCATCTACTGTATTCCAGTCTCTGTTTTGTTGAACCTGTCTTTTAACTCAGTTTCAGCTGAGTTCTATCAAAGTGGCCCCATTGCAGTCCTCCAATTCCATCGTGTTACAGGACCATTTCCATCTTGGTCAAATAGAAAAATGGTTTGCCATTATAGAGTAGTTGTTTATGCCTATCTGCAGCGATGACACTTGGACTCCTATCTTGATCATCATATTTACTGTGTTGAATTATATTATTATTTCTTGACACTTTGTGACCATTGCCTATATTCTTTTCTTGGTTTTGCTTATTTCACATTGTATAAGTTCATGTAAACCTTCCCATGACTTTGAATTATTCTTTACTCTTTTTTTTGGTGGGGGGGGGTACTGAGAAAAAAAGTCATCAGTGTAAAGAATCTCTTGTTTAAAGAACCCCACTATATTTGCCAGAGGTGGGACTCCTTCACTTTGGTGTATAGGCTGAATAGTGTAAATAATATCACAATTTTTTTAAACCCTTGTACTTCGGTGTATTGCCTCATAGGTGGAAGATTGGTAAGGGTGGGCAATGGGGGTCAAGTGACTTGCCCAGGGTCACACACCTGGGAAGTGGCAGGCCGGGTTTGAACCTAGGACCTCCTGTCTCTAGGCCTGACTCTCACTCCACTGAGCTACCCAGCTGCCCCCAATAATATCACAATTTTAAGCATTATTCCTAGTTACCTAAGCTACTTTCATGTCAGTCCCTTTTTAGGCAAGTGGATGATGCAGGTAATAAAGCCCTGAGGCTTGATGAGGAAGACCTGAATTTGCATTTGGCCTCTGACAATGATATATACGGTCTATGGCCAACAATAATATATATGGTCTATGACCGTGGGAAAAACACTTAACCTCAGTTCTGTCCACTTTCCTCAACTATGATAAAATAGTATCTACCTCCCATGGTTGTTATAAGGCTCAAATGAGATAATATTTGTAAAATGTTTGGCACAGTCCCTGACAAAGAGTGGATCCTTAATAAATTTTTTTTTTTAGGATTTTTTTTTAAACCCTTGTACTTCGGTGTATTGTCTCATAGGTGGAAGAGTGGTAAGGGTGGGCAATGGGGGTCAAGTGACTTACCCAGGGTCACACAGCTGGGAAGTGGCTGAGGCTGGGTTTGAACCTAGGACCTCCTGTCTCTAGGCCTGACTCTCACTCTACTGAGCTACCCAGCTGCCCCCCTTAATAAATTCTTGTTTCTTTCCCCTTCTCTTCACTAAATTAACTACAGATCCTTATTTTACTCAATTATCATAAAAAAGAAACTTCATACTTTCATAAGTCTATAAGATTGGCAAGATACTATACTTACAACCATCTTAAATGGGTAATGCTAGCTAATATTATTCTCTTCATTTTACTGGTAAGAAAACAGATACTGAGAGGGTAAATGAAATTCCTCCTGAATCTATGTTCTGAAACTTTATGTATGTCAGGCTTTATAGAAGAGCACTAACTTTCTCTTCTTAGACGACATATTACCCTCAGAATGGCCATCAAATACTCTGGCATAGAGGGGATAATGCTTTGGTCACTCTGTGGCCTCAATAATGATAATAATAATAATACATATATACATATATATGAATACAATTGTTATCACCATTTTAACAGATGAGAAAACTCAAGCTCAGAGTGTTTCAGTAATTTGCTTTACCTCCCGAAAGCTGATAATTTGTGAGGAACACACTTGACAAACATTAAATCCTTATATAAATGTCAGAAATCATTATATCCCTACATTAGCTCACCCCTACCAAAGTCATTTTAGTTCAATGATTATTTTTCTATTGAGCACTTAATACATGCAGGACTTCTTAATTATGATGCATCATAACCTAAAAATACCTCCCCAAAGCAAAACAAACAGAAAATCTCTACTAAGCATCATCCACATAATCACTCATTCTTTATATTTTTCCTGTGGTACTAGTAACCCCATATAAAGTTGTTTTACCTAACAATATATTTCCATAAATAAAAAAAAGAAGTTAATGACAGTTGGTAACATATCCTTGATGTGAAGGGTCTTTTACAGCACTAACCTAAAGAGCTCAGCAAGAGGCTTGAAATGTGACTCATTCTCCTTTTCAAAGGAGGAAAAAAAATGATTCAAATGAGGCTGAGAGTACTTTGAAGCAGACTAGTAAATTAACATGCTTACTGGTGCAGAAGTAATAATGCTTAGGGTGATAACCAAAAAGTCAGAGTGCTAATAAAGACAATGATGTTTTTATTGTGGGAAAGAAAGCTGCTTCAAATCTGCTGCTAATATTTTAAGTCAAAGGACAGGGGTCCTTTCTGAGTTTGCAAAACTACTGCTATATTACATGAGTTTTTAATTTAACACCAGGTGGCACTGCTAACCACCACTCTAGCCTTGTTTAAACAAAAGGATATGAATCTGTTTCCCATGCTTAAGCTGGTAATGTACCTCTACTCTGATGGACAAAAGAGCTAAAGATGTGGCAAACATTAGTCCTTGAAATGGAGCCTTCAGATTGATTGCTCTTTGTGAATCAGAGACTGTCAATCCATAAAGTTGTACATTTGTGGATTTACCCAATCAGAATCAGTTTTGCCTACAACAAGCAAACCATAAATTTACTGCCTTTCACAGAGCAGAGTGCTTGAAGTTTTTTCTAGATATTTCCTCAAAACACTCTTGTAAGATAACATAATTCTCTCCTAAGCAACTAGCATTGGCATAAATAGAAACAGACATATTTAGTTATTATTCTCAGTGCAGCATAATTAAAAAGCAAGATAGATAGACAGATGGATAGATAGATATATAAATGGATAGATAAATAATTTATATCATAAGCAGGTTGTATTCAAGGGTTGTCCTAGATCCTTAAATTCACCAGACAAATGCTTCTAGTAGGCTCAATATTTAGGTAAGAATACAGCAACTTTGTGCTAAGGATAGCATGGTGCATAAAACTCAGAAACCATTGTAACATGGAATTCTTAAAGCTGATCCTCCTCCTAATCTTGGCTATCCCATTTTTTTTTTCAGAGATCTCTCTGTCCATAGCTAATAGTGACATAGATTACCTGGCAAGGGATCTCCAAAAACAGAGAGAAATTCTCTCCATTTTGTTGGCCTTCCTGCCTCCCCTTTCTGTGACAAATAGTTAAAGAACATGTAGGTGATTAATAAATCCTTATTAACTATACTTCTCCTTCACTACTTATGGCTTTATACTACCATGTTTTATACTATCTTTTTTTATCTTCTTGCAACTTAACTCTTGCTGATACAATGGTTGAAAGGGCAGATAGAACAAAAGAGATACAATATGTATATCCTGTATGTGGACTGGCATAAATAAATTTAAAAAGGTTTGTGGCATGTCCTAGAATTAGTATAAGCTCAGTCTACTATACCATGTCATCAGTAACTCAGAAGTGAAATATTTTACTATAATAGTTATATTCAGTCATTTCAAAAAATAAATTATATTTTATGTGTTCTGCTATATAACATATATATTCACATTCATATCCAAAAGATTAAAAAATTGTCTTTTGGAGACTCAATTATTTAACCTTTGGTTGATAGTAACCCCTATTTATATTATATTTTAACCATAACTAGTAAGTTAAATTTAATGAGTATCTTTATCTTTATTTTACAAATAAGGAAACTGATTCTCAAGGAAATAAAGTAACTTTACCCTGGTCATCCAAATAATGTAAATCACCACTAGAATTCAAACCCAGGTCTCTTTGCTCCCAATATAGTCCTCATTTTTTTATTATATCATATATTCATTAATGATATATACACACACACACATATATATATATATATATACACACAAATATACACATGGAGCTTATGTTTTTCCATGGTCTTATAAATGTGTTCCATACATAGGATATTCCTGAAGTCCTAGTGGAATTTTGAGCTTTAAAGATTTCAGAAGTATAAATACTAACAACTTTCAAAAATATTTGAAACTTTGAAGCTTCATATTTCTTTTACATGTGCTTAATTGTATTTTTTAATTTTGAAGAGTAGTTTATAAATGTTTATTTATAACATATAATAGGCTACCTTGTCTTTGGGTCGGACAATTACTGAGTGATATTTTCTCAGACTGTTTTATCAGTTAAAAAAAGGTTCTCTTCCAGGGATATGTCAGTGTCCTAATCTATATCTATCAGACTTGTTATCGTAGAATCATATCAGATTTCTTTGTACTTGCATGGAAACCTCATTCTTTGGATGATTCTAAGAGTAAGATTACAAATGTCATCTTTTCAAATGCTAAATAACAATTTATAAATGTTTTTACTCAGTTTGAAAATAAATTAGAGCAACATATATCATAAGACCATGGCTATACTGAATTTTAGTAAGAAACATATTGATATTAAATCTTAATACGATTAACCTTTTAAATACTGGGTTAACAGCATTTATACTTCCAGAGTTATTAAGGTCTAAACCTTTCCCAAAACTTTTGGGATAGGGCAGCTAGGTAGCTCAGTGGAGTGAGAGTCAGGCCTAGAGACAGGAGGTCCTAGGTTCAAACCCGGCCTCAGCCACTTCCCAGCTGTGTGACCATGGGCAAGTCACTTGACCCCCATTTCCCACCCTTACCAATCTTCCACCTATGAGACAATACACCGAAGTACAAGGGTTTAAAAAAAACTTTTGGGATAAGCCATATAAATAAATAAATGCAAAATTTTTTCTAAGAAACAAGAGCAAGACTTACATATAAATATAAAGAATTAATTCAGATTAAGAATTGTTTCAGTTGCAAAATTTCCATTTGTTATATTTAAAATTATCAGTGCTATCCTTTCTCTCATATTTTTTATTCTTTCACATACACTAAGTTAAAGAGGCTGTCTCCATGAAAAAGAACATAATCTTTCCAAAATAACAATAAATATAAAAATTAATTCCATTTTTATTAGCATTTCACTGCTACACACACACACACACACACACACACACACCTATACATATTTGAGCACCTGGATTAATTAAGACTAATTTCAGGTGGCATTTATGTATTTATGCATCATAACCTGATATGAAAAACCCTGAAGACTTAAAGTAATGTATTTACTTCTCACTGACTAGTTCTGTGATTGTGGCAGCAAGTGGTGCAAAGGATAGAGCACTATATTTAAAATCAAGAAGACCCAAATTCAAATCTATCCTCAAACAATTGGTAGCTCTCTAACCCTTGACAAGTCATTTTACCTCTTCCTCCCTCAGTTTCTGTAAGTGTAAAAGGAGGATAATTATGGCACTTATATCCCAGAGTTTTAAGGTATATTTACTTTTTTTTTGTTTTTAATTTTTTCCTAGATTACATTAGGACAATTTTCAATAATTATTTTCTGACATTTTGCAATTCAATTTTCCTCCTTCTCCCTCCTCCACCCTTCCCAAGATGTCAGGTAATATGATATAGATATTACATATTTATTATGCAACATATATTTTCATAATCATCATGTTGTAAAAGAAGATACATATTGTTTATATTATGGAAAAAATCATAGATGAAGTGAAAAATGGCATGCTTTAATCTACATTCAAACTTAAACAGTTTGTTCTATTGCAATGGATAATTTTTTATCATGAGTGCATGGAGTTGTGCTGGATTTTTACATTGCTGATAACAGTGAAGTCATTCACAGCTGATCATCATACATTAATTTTTTTGTTTTTTTTGAAAAATTTCATTATATTTAGAATATTTTTCCATGGTTAACATGGTTCATGTTCTTTCTCTTCCCCTAAACACCACCTCCACCATAAATGATGCGCAATTCCACTGGGTTTTACATGTGTCATTGATCAAGACCTATTTCCATATTGATAATTGCACTGGGATGGTCATTTAGAGTCTACATTTTATATCATATCCCTGTCAACCCATGTGTTCAAGCAATTGTTTTTCTTCTATGTTTCTACTGCCACAGTTCTTCCTCTGAATGTGGGTAGTGTTCTTTCTCCCAAGTCCCTCAGAATTGTCCTGGATCATTGCATTGCTGATAGTAGAGAAGTCCATTGCATTCGATTGTACCACAATGTATCCATCTCTGTGTACAATGTTCTTCTGGCTCTGCTCCTTTAACTCTGCATCAGTTCCTGGAGGTCATTCCAGTTCACATGGAATTCCTCCAGTTCATTATTCCTTTGAGCACAATAGTATTCCATCACCAACAAATACCACAATTGATTCAGCCATTCCCCAACTGAAGGACATCCCCTCATTTTCCATTTTTTTGCCACCAGAAAGAGCACAGCTATAAATTTTTTGTATGTCTTTTTCCTTAAGATCATCATACATTATTGCTGCTATTCTGTACAACATTTTTCTGTTTCTGTTCACTTCATTTTGCATTACTTGATGTAAGTCTTTCCAGCTTTGAGATTATATTTCTAAAAGGAATCGCATAATGCTTGGACACATATTAAGCACATAATAAACATTTGTCCCCTTATTTCTTCCTTCCTTCCTTCTTTCCTCCTTCCTACTTTTCTCCTTCCTTCCTAGTTTCTTTCCTTCCTTCCTTCCATTCTTCCTTCTTTCCTTCATAGTACTTTGTACCTACATCTCAGTTACTTCACTTCTAAAATGAAAGATTTGGACTAGCTGACCTTTAAGAATCTTCACAGTTCTAATATCTATAAAGCCATTACTCATTGGTTCCAACACTGTACTGTAATTTCCAGCTCATCTCTTCACCCATGTGAGATAAGTCACCTTTTCTCACAAAACTGCTCCCTTTCCCCTTTTACCTTGTACAATGACAGCTACCAGGCCAGGTTCTGATGAATTGAGGTTTTACACTATGATTTACTGCTGCAATTATAGAGTCCTGAAGGTTGCCAGGATTGACTCTTTTCATGATCACTGTGGCTTCTCTCGCTTCCCAAAATTTGACAGCTATGCTATATTGCTCAAGGTTAGGTTTGAGAATGTCCTCAGAGCATTCTTTTGTTTTTCTGTACTTATGGTCACCCCACTCAATCTCAGGCCACAGCAGCAGCTTAGGGATCCTGCTGTGGACCATTCATCTTCTGCCCACACTGCCCAACAGCCCTGAGTTTCAGAGAACATTTATTTAATGTTTGTGCCTTGTCTTCCTAAAACTCAGTGCTGATGGTGATATCTTGCAATTGGATGCTAAGGATAACTGCTGGGTGACAATGACAAAACCATTCAGGGAGTAAATGTGCCACGTGGCAGCTCTAAGCCTTATAGCTTTAAAGGAGGAGGGTCTAACTCCTATGGCTTAGTTCAGAGTAGTATGGTTCTGTTCGGTCTGAGCTGGCAAGGATAGGCTGGCTTTATTTCCTTTTTTGTTTGTTTTTTTCCTTGTACAACCTCTTTATTCATTCAAGTAATAACAAAACATAAATAATTATTTTAGTTTTGTATATGTATATATACATATACATATACACACATATGTATAACTTTTATAGCTATATATTATATACATTTTATACCACACTATCTCATTACCTCTGTCTGTTTCTTTCCATGTCTGTGTCTGTCTGTCAGTCTCTCTCTCTCTACATATATATATATATATATATGTGTGTGTGTGTGTGTGTGTATACAGTATGTTAATTATCACAACTCTAAGATATAGATGCTATTATTATTTCCCATTTGAAATAAATAAAATCGAGTCAGGTAGAGTCCAGTTTCACAATTCATTGTTGAAAATTTAATTATACCACAAAACTGAGTCAGGCTTGATACTCACATCTTCTCAAACCTCTCTGATGCTCTGATTGGGCCCTTCACTAGAGGGCTAGGCCATGGGCTCCAGGGCCCCTTTTAAAGGAGGATGCCAAGCAGAATCCTTCCATTTTCCTGCCAGTTCTACTTTTGTTGTGGTCATTTGATTTTTTCGATAGCTTTAGATATATATTCCTCTCCACACCCAACATCTTTTTTTTTCCCAGCTTCCTTCTAGATGTTGTTTCGCACATTATGTTGTGAGCTCCCTGAGGGAAGAGATTACCTTTCCTTTTATTTATATTTATACTTTAGCACATAGCACTGTACCTAGAACTTAGCAGCCTTTTAATAAATGTTTATTAACACTAGGTGTGCATGTGGTGAAGAAAGAGAGCTATTTGCATGCATCCTTTTAGTTCATTTCTACAAGAAGTATTACCTATATCAAATGAAATTTTAAAATATTGTATGTTGAGCCTTGAAACATACATCTAGTCTGACTTTTAAAAGGCTTCAGGCCTTAAACCAAGGAATTTACATTTTATAATAATGGTGACAGGGAGCAACCAAAAGAAGTCTTGCTCTGGTAGTAGGTTAGAAGATGCCCTGAAGAAGAGAGGTATTTGAAGCAAAATAGAGTAGGACAACATGCAGTACTCAAGCAAGAAGTAATTATGACCCAAACTAAGGTGGTAGCTATAAGAATAGAGAGAGATGAGATGGAACAAATAGCATGGGTGTAGAAACCATAAGATTTGATAACTGATATATATTCACAGTGGTAGAAGGGAGTCATCAAAGATAATGTAAAGGTTATGAAACCAGGGGACTAGAAAAATAGTGCTACCTTTGACAGAAATAGGAAACTTTAAAAGAAGAATGAATGGAGAGAAAGATATATAATAATTTGTTTTGGAAATATTGAATTTTCAGTAGATAAATGTCACTGTACCTGAGGAGAAAGACTGAGGTTGGACAAATAAGTTTGGAAATCATCTTCAATACTTAAGAACTGATGTGACAGCAATGTGAGACAGTATAGAGTAAAAAAGAGAAAAGAGCCCAGGACAGTCAGTCTTAAGGGAGACTCATTGTTTGTGGACTTTACATGAATGAAGTATCACAGAAAGATACTGAAAAGGAGTGGTAGGATAAATAAAAGGAGATAGTTGGGATAAGACTCAATTTCTCAGTTTTCTATCACTATATAGGATCTCTCCTCCATTATTATCTGATTATGAAGAATCTGAGAGTTTGATTTCTCTCCTATTACCCTTGGCATGACTGAGTTTTTGAAGATCTAAGAATGAGAGATAGTGGGATCCATCTATGTCAAATGTGATGGAGGCCTAATCATAGGGACCCAGAGTCAAAGGCTACAGTCAAGAGTTTGTTCCTGTTTTTTTAGGATTTGTAACACTCAGAATTTGTCTTACTCAGTAAGCAATGGCAGCTAGGACAGATTCATCTTAGGCAGACTGGCAGGGTAAGAGGAAATCATTCCAGGAAGATATGAGGCCTTCTTTTGACCATCTCAGGCACATTTAGAGAGCAGGAAAGGAGCTTCTCATTCAGCTTGTGTATTAATTTATTTTTTAAACCCACATAAGAAAAAAAAGTATTTTTTAAAATCCTACAGAGAAGAGAGTAGCCAGGAAAAGGCAATGCAAAAGTGGCAAAATCTATAAAGAAGTCATAAATTTGCCAATTAAGAGATCACTGATGACTTTACAGGGTAGGAGTTTTAACTGAATGAGAACACTGGAAGTCATATTTTAAATTTTAGAATATTTAGGTTTACATCCACATAGAGATAGTTATTAAACCACAGGAACTGATGAGGTAACCAAGAGAGAGCTTTGAGAGAGAAGATTCAGTTCAGAACCTTGTTGTCTATCCACATTTGGTGTCATGATATGAACAGGGAACCAGCAAAGTAGACTGAGAAATGGTCAAATCTGTAGGAAGACAAGAATAAAATAGTATCACAAAACCAGAAAGAAGTGAGAGAGGAATGTAGTCAATAGTGTCAAATGCTACAGAGAGGTCAGGAAGGATAAAAACTGGCATAAAAAATAAAGACCAAGAGAAAAATCATTTCACATCTTAATGTTCTAGGCAGCTCTTTTAAGAATACAAGGTACAGGACAGTAGATGATTTACTTTAGTTAAGAGTTTCCTAAGAGTTCCCTATGCCAATGGAGTCATAGGCCTGGTTAAAAAAATGTACACATTCATAGATTGATACAGAAAATGTGTTGAATATTTTCTCAACATTGAGGTAAAAGAGCACAAGATATCTTAAATTCTCAGCATATATCTTATACTCTGCCTATAGTTTTTTTGCCATTTCTGAGATAGAAACCATTGCTTCTCTCTGTGAATTCTAAAATTTAAGCTTATTAATGAGAAAGGAGATGCTGCTTGAATGTAAAGTATTTTCTCATGAGAGTACAGCAAAACTTAAACATCTTAAGGTACTAAAATATAAAATAAACACTTTGCTTCTGTTTTTTATTTCTAAGTGGAAATGTCACTCTCAAGGGAATCATCTTGAAATACACCCTTGAAATGTATATATGTGTACACATATGCAGATACACATCTGTACTATAGACATCAATATATGTTTACATGTGTATATGTGTTAATGTATACAATACATATGTGTCTATACATTGTATATATGTGTAAACATCTATGAATACATGAATATGAAAGGTGGAATAAGTAATGTAAATGGTAAAATCAATCTCTTATTAGTTTCTGTTTTTAAACTAACATTATGTTTTAACATATTCCTTATTCCAATAGGACTATTAATTTATTTTGCTTATGTTAAGACTCTGAATTAATTCCAAGCAGAGTGCTTTTAGGTATAACATTGCAGTAGGTTTCTAAAGAATAAAATGCAAATGCTCTGTTCAAGAAAAAATTTAAATAGGCTCATTTAAAATTCTATAGTTTCCTTCATTCTCCTAGATTATCTTTAAAGATCAATATAGCTGTGTAAGTGTGCTCAGTAAGTAATCCTAATAATAATGCTTCTAATGAGTATACTCTTACATGATGACATGTTGCTAATTAAGAGGTGAGACTGTGATAAACTGACAAGATCAGGCTTTCTAGCAAAGCCATGCTGTAAGTACAACTCTGTTGGTGTCAGGGTGGGCTGTGCACTGACAATGAAATGCCCCTTTTCATGTTAAAAGTGTCCTAAAATATCCTCATAATGTATATTCCTATTGATTTGTATGAAGGAGAAATGCCAGGAAAATATTTCAGAATTGCCAAAACAAGCTCCACTGCAGCCAAAAATGGAAGGTAGCGGAATATTTTAGATTCCATGAGGAAAAACAGTTTAAATTTGGTAGAATATATAATGCACACTCATGAATCAATGCATGTTACTACCTGCCCTACATCAATCCTTAAATGATCACATGATTAAGTTCTCGTTTTTCAAGGTTCAAACATCCCATCCAATTCATCTTTCCCATCTATGAAGTACTCTCTGATTCTCAACAGTTGAAATTGATCTCTCCATCCTAAAAATGTTCTAGGAGACATTTATCTGAACCACTTCTTTGTTTTTATTATGATTTGCTGTTGTTCAGTCATTCAGTAATATCTGTCTCTTTTTGACTCTTCGAACCATGCATGGCACATCCTTCTCTCCTCCATTATCTCCTGAAGTCTGTCCAGGTTCATATACCTTGTTTTCATGAGACTTTCTCTCTCAGCCACTGCTGTACACATTTCCTTCCCTTTCAATTACTCCCAACATCAGAATCATTTTTTTTCAAATGAGCCCTGTCCTCCAATTATGTGGTCAAGTATTTAAGTTTCAGCTTCAATATTTTACCTTCCATTGAATTGTCTAGATTATTTTTTTAAATATTGACTAATTTGATCTCCTTGCTTTCCAATGGACTCTCAAAAGTTTTCTCCAGCACAATTCAAAATTGTTGATTCTGCAGTACTAAGCTTTCCTTATCCTCAAACTCTCTAAGCCATACATTGCTTATGGAAAAATCATAGCTTTGACTTTTGAATCCTTTGTCAGAAAGATAATGTCTCAGCTTTTGAGTTTGCTGTCCAAATCTGTCATAGTTTTCTTTCCAAGGAGCAAACATCTTCTAATTCCATGACTATAGTGACCATCTGCAGTCATCTTTGAGCCCAAGAATTTAAAAAGTGCCTCTGCTTCCATTTCTTCACCCTCTCTTTGCCAGGAAGTGATGAAGCCAGTTGTCAAGATGGTAGTTTTTATGTTAAATGTCAAGACAGGTTTTACAATTTCGTCTTTTACCCTTATCAAGAGGATATTTAATTCTTTTTTGTTTGTTTTTTAATTTTTAATTTTAAAAATTTTCCCATGTTTACATAATTAATTTTCCCCTCTCTTCTTACCTCCCCCCTCCCAGAGCCAACAAGCAATTCCACTGGGTTATACAAATGTTATGACTTGATAACTATTTCCATATTATTCATTTTTGCAATAGATCAATCTTTTAAAATCAAAACCCAAAATCATATACCCGTATAAATAAGTAATATATCATGCTTCTTCTTCTGCATTTCTACTCCTGCAGATATTTCTCAGTAGATGGAGATACCATTCTCTCTCCTAAGTCCCTCAGGATTATACTGGATTGTTGCATTGCTACTAGTATTGAAGTTCATTACATTGGCTTATTCCATGTTTCACTTTCTTTGTGCAATGTTCTCTTGGTTCTGCTCATTTCACACTGCATCAGTTCATGGATGTTCTTCCAATTTATGAAGCACAAAAGTATTCCATCACTATCTTATACTATACTTTGTTCATCCATGCCATAATCAAGGGACTATATTTCATTTTTCCAATTTTTTGCCACAACAAAGAGTGCTGCTATGATCATTTTTGTATGACCCTTTTTTTATCTCTTTAAGGTACTGAAAAGATGGGTTCAGTTGGCAATGATGTCAAGCTGCTAGCAACAGCAGTGGAGAGAGGAGTGAGTGATTAGAATTCTTTCTCCTCACCCTCCTGAGCAGTTGTTCCCCAGAATAACAGTTATAAAAGAAACCCTTGAAGACCAGGAATGGAGGCTATATTAATTAGATATCTCAAGTCTAAATTGCTTGACAAATAGGGAATTATCCCACAGAAACTAGCAGCTTCTACTGTAGGAAAATTATTCCCAAAGCCCCTGATAGCTAAAGTGCTGAGGATGACTTCAAATTGTTTCCTTGCCCTCTGGATCACAGCTATGCTCAGAACTTGACTGGATGAAGATTGGCTTTGGTAATGTATGGATGGGGTTGGTAAAGCCTAAATATAACTTCACACAACCCATAAACTTAACCAGGGAAGTGATTTATTAATTCAGGAAAATATGAAAGGAGGGATAATTTCTAGGATAAAGGGTGAGGTAAAATTATCTAGTATCTTCAGGATATTGACAGAAATAGCAATCCCCCAGAGTGGAATGCCTTTGAGTAACTCATTCCCTAACTCCCTCACAAACTAAACTTTCTCTTAAATCTAATGTTATCTAGTTAAGATGGGGAAGGTAATCTTTTTTTTTTGATTTTTTTTAAATTTTAAACCCTTAACTTCTGTGTATTGACTTATAGGTGGAAGATTGATAAGGGTAGGCAATGGGGGTCAAGTGACTTGCCCAGGGTCACACAGCTGGGAAGTGTCTGAGGCCGGATTTGAACCTAGGACCTCCTGTCTCTAGGCCTGGCTCTCAATCCACTGAGCTACCCAGCTGCCCCGGAAGGTAATCTTGATTGTAGTGCTATATTGTTCAGAGATTAGCTGGGATACTGCATATGGGTATTTTCCCAGTGCTCACAACCTGGTTTAGTTTGTATATAATAAAACTGCAAAGAATCACCCTGTTCCTTGAGGTCAGAGTTAAGCTAGCAGAGAAGTAAAAATCCTACCCCTCTGAAACCACCTAGCTCCCCAAAGAGTGTCCTTGCCAAGCTGGGTGTCCTGCTTTTATACCCACATTCTTAACTGCCACAACTGCCCCCTCTCCTGGAGTTCTCAAGAGTACTGTGGAATTCGGTGAGGCAGTTCGCCCCACATAAGATCATTCATGTTATAATACAAACCCAGCAATGGTATGGTTCGATCATAGGACAGGCATTCTTTTAAAGCCTTTTGGGCAAAATTCCAAATTGTCTTCTAAAATGGTTGGATCAATTCACAAACCCATCAGCTATGTATTAGTTTCCCAATTTTGCTACATCCCCTCCAGCATTTAGTATTATTCTGTACTGTCATATTGACCAATCTGCTAGGTATGAGGTAATACCTCAGATTTATTTACATTTGCATTTCTCTAATCATGAGGTATTTAGAATGCTTTTTCATGTGATTATGAAACATGAATAAACAGTTTTCAGATAAAATAATAGATAAAGTAATAAGTCCTTATTACTTTATCTGAAAACTGTTTATTCATGTTTCTTGATCATTTGTAAATTGGGGAATGGCTTGATTTCTTGTGCATATGACTTAGTTCCTTAAAATTTGAGTAAGTAGGCTTTTGTCAGAGATTTTTATTATAAAATTTTTCCAAGTTTGTTGTTTACTTTCTAATATTGGTTGTATTGGTTTTGTTTGTACAAAAACTTTTTAATTATTCGTTTTACATTTTTTAATGTTCTCTTGCTTGGATTTAAATTATTTTTCCTTTTCCATAGAACTGACAGGTATACTAGTCTATATTCACCTAATTTACTTATAATTTCCCTCTTTATATTTAAGTCATTTACCCATTTTGAATTCATCTTGATGTAGGATGTGAGATGCTAATCTAAACCTAATTTCTCCCATACAGTTTTCTAATTTTTGCCAGCAGTTTTTGTCAAATAGTGGGCTCTTGTTCCAAAAGCTGAGATCTTTGGGTTTAGCAAACACTAACTTGATGAGGTATTTTACTCCAAGACTATTCCACTGAACCACCCTTCTATCTCTTAGCCAGTACCATACTGTTTTGATGAAAACCATTTTATAGTACAGTTTAAGATCTGGAACTGCTAGGCCTACATCCTTCATTTTTTTTCATTAGTTCCCTTGATATTCTTGAACTTTTCTTTTTCTAGATGAACTTTGTTATACTTTTTCTAATTCTATAAGAAAGTGTTTTAGTAGTTTGATAAATATGGTGCTGAATAAGTATATTAATTTAGGTAGGGTTGTCATTTTTATTATATTAGCTTGTCCTACCCATAAGCAATTAATATTTTTCCAATTGTTTAGATCTAGTTTTATTTGTGTGGAAAGTACTTTGTATTTGTGTTCATATAATATCTGAGTTTGTCTTGGCAAATGGATTCCCAAATATTTTTTATTGACTAGAATGAATTTAAATGGAGTTTCTCTTTCTAACTCTTGCTGTTTAATTTTGTTGGAAATATATAGAAATGCTGATGATTTATGTGCATTTATTTTG
Source organism: Gracilinanus agilis (assembly GCF_016433145.1). Taxonomy (NCBI): domain Eukaryota; kingdom Metazoa; phylum Chordata; class Mammalia; order Didelphimorphia; family Didelphidae; genus Gracilinanus; species Gracilinanus agilis. The sequence continues at coordinate 453,771,515 of NC_058130.1, read as the reverse complement.
TACCCTTCAACTTTGTTAAAGATATTGATTATTTCCACTAGTTTTTTAGTCAATTTTCTAGGATTCTCTAAGTAGACCATCATATCATCTGCAAAGAGTGATAATTTAGTTTCCTCATTGCCTACTTTGATTCCTTCAATTTCTTCTTCTTGTCTAATTGCTATTGCTAGCATTTCTAGTACAATATTAAATAGTAGTAATGGTAATGGACATCCTTGCTTCACTCCTGATCTTATTGGTAAGGTATCTAATTTATCTCCATTGCAGATGACACTTGCTGACATTCCGTTTGTTTTTTTTTAAACCCTTACCTTCTGTCTTGGAGTCAATACTCTATATTGGATCCAATGCAGAAGAGTAGTAAGGGTAGGTAATGGGGGTCAAGTGACTTGCCCAGAGTCACATAGCTGAGAAGTGACTGCGGTCAGATTTGAACCTGGGACCTCCTGTCTCTAGGCCTGGCTCTCAATCCACTGAGCTACCCAGCTGTCCCCTTGCAGACGGTTTTAAATAAATAGTGCTTATTATGTTGAGGAAAGACCATTTTATTCCTATAGTTTCTAATGCTTTCAATAGGAATGGGTGTTGTATTTTGTCAAAGGCTTTTTCTGCATCTATTGAGAAAATCATGTGATTTCTGTTGGTTTGGTTGTTGATATGGTCAGTTAGAAGCATGGTTTTCCTAATAATGAATTGGCCTTAAATTCTTGGTATAAATCCCACGTGGTCATAGAGAATAATCCTTGTGATGACTTCATATAGTCTTTTTTTTTTAATTTTTTTTATTTTTTAGAAAAAATGTTGATGGTTACATGATTCATGTTCATACTCTCCCCTTCAACCCCCAAAGACCCCCCATTGCCAACGTGCATTTCCACTGGTTTTAACATGTGTCATCTATCAAGAACTATTTCCATATAATTGATAGTTGCGTTGGTGTGGTCATTTCAAGTCTACATCACCAATCATGTCCACATCAACCCATGTGTTCAAGTAGTTGTTTTTCTTCTGTGTTTCCTTTCCTGTAGTTCTTCCTCTGAATGTGGGAAGCATTCTTTTCCATAAATCCCTCAGAATTGTCCTGGTTCATTGCATTGCTACTAGTATAGAAGTCCATTATTTTACCACAGTGTATCAGTCTCTGTTTATAATCTTCTGGATCTGCTCCTTTCATTCTGCATCAATTCCTGGAGGTCTTTCCAGTTCATATGGAATTCCTCCACTTTATTATTCTTTTGAGCACAGTAGTATTCCATCACCAGAATATAATACAATTTGTTCAGCCATTCCCCAATTGAAGGGCATACCCTCATTTTCCAGTTTTTGCTACCTCAAAAAGTGTGGCTAATTTTTTTTTGTACGAGTCTTTTTATCTATGATCTCTTTGGGGTACAAACCCAACAATGGTATGGCTGGATCAAAGGGCAGGCAGTCTTTTAGAGCTTGTTGAGCATAGTTCCAAATTACCATCCAGAATGGTTGGATCAGTTCACAAGTCCACAAGTAATGCTTTAATGTCCCAGTTTTGCCACAACACCTCCAACATTTAATACTCTCCCCTGCTATCATTTTAGCCAATCTGCTAGGTGTGAGGCGATAACTCAGAGTTGTTTTGATTTTCATTTCTCTAATTATAAGAGATTTAGAATACTTTCTCATGTGCTTATTGATAGTTTTGTTTTCTTTATCTGAAAATTGCCTATTCATGTCCCTTGCCCATTTATTTATTGGGGAATGGCTTGATTTTTTATACAATTAATTTAGCTCCTTGTATATTTGAGTAATTAGACCTCTGTCAGAGTTTTTGTAATAAAGATTTTTCCCAGTTTGTTGTTTCCCTTCTGATTTTAGTTACATAGTTTTTGTTCATATAAAAACTTTTTTTTAGACCCTTAACTTCGGTGTATTGTTTCATAGGTGGAAGAGTGGTAAGGGTGGGCAATGGGGGTCAAGTGACTTGCCCAAGGTCACACAGCTGGGAAGTGGCTTAACATATAAAACCTTTTTAATTTAATATAATCATAATTATTTATTTTACATTTTGTAATTTTTTCTAACTATTGCTTGCTTTTAATATCTTTCCTTTCCCAGAGATCTGACAAGTATACTGTTCTGTGTTCACTTAATTTACTTACAATTTCCTTCTTTATATTCAAGTCATACACCAATTATGAATTTATCTTGGTGTGGGGTGTGAGATGTTGATCTAAACCTAATCTCTCGGGAAGCAAATAGCAGAGTAGATTAGAAACCAAAATCCTACCATATGTTGTCTACAGGAAACACACATGAGACAGGCAGATATACATACAGTAAAAATGAAAGGATGGAGAAAAATCTATTGGCTTTCAAATGAGAAAAAGAAAACAGTGGGTTTCTATCATGATCTCTGACAGAGCCAAAGTAAAAAGAGATATGGTTAAAAGAGATAGGGAAGGTAACTATATCCCAATAAAAGGCAGTATAAACAATAAAGAAATATCAGTACTCAACATGTATGTACCAAATGGTATAGCTTCCAAATTTCTAAAGCAAAAGTTATAGGAGCTCAAGGATGAAATAGATAGCAAACAATACTAGTGGGGGACCTCGACCTTCTCCTATCAGATCTAGATAAATCAAACTAAAAATAAATAAAGAGATAAGAGAGGTGAACAAAACCATAGAAAAATTTGAGTTAATAGATATTTGGAGAAATATAAATAGAGACAAAAAGGAATATGCCTTCTTTTCAGCAGCACATGGAACATTCACAAAGATAGACCATGAAATAGGGCACAGAAACATGGCAAAAAAATGCAAAAAAGCAAAAATAGTAAATGTAATCTTCTCAGATCATAGTGCAATAAAAATAGTTATTAGTAAGAATACATGGAGAGGCAAACCAAAAAGTAATTGGAAATTAAATAATATGATTCTCCAAAATAATTTAGTGAAAGAACAAATCACAGAAACAATTAATAATTTCATTGAAGACAATGACAATGATGAGACATCTTACCCAAACTTATGGGATGCAGCCAAAGCAGTTCTAAGAGGAAAATTTATATCACTGAGTGCATATATTAACAAATTAGGGACAGCAGAGATTAATGAATTGGCCATACAGATTAAAAAACTAGAAAATGAACAAATTAAAAATCCCCAGATAAAAACTAAATTAGAAATACTAAAAATCAAAGGAGAAGTTAATAAAATAAAAAAATAAAAGAACTATTGAATTAATAAATAAGACTAGAAGCTGGTATTTTGAGAAAACAGATAAAATAGACAAAGTACTGGTAAATCTAATAAAAAAAGGAAAGAAGAAATCCAAATTAGCAGTATCAAAAATGGAAAGGGAAACCTCAGTTCTAATGAAGAGGAAATTAAGGCAATCATTAATAACTATTTTGCCCAATTATATGGCAATAAATTTAGCAATCTAGGTGAGATGGATAAATATTTACAAATAAATAAATTGCCTTGATTAACAGCAGATGAAATAAAATATTTAAATAATCCAATATCAGAAAAAGAAATTGAACTAACAATCAAAGAACTCCCTCAGAAAAAATCCAAATTAGAGAAGAAAAAGAAATTAAAGGTATCAAAATAGGCAATGAGGAGACTAAGCTATCACTCTTTGCAGATGATATAATGGTCTACTTAAAAAAATTCTACAGAATCAACTAAGAAGATTGTAGAAATAATCAACAACTTTAACAAAGTTGCAGGATACAAAATAAATGCACATAAATCATCAGCATTTCTCTATATTTCCAACACATCACAGCAGCAAGAGGTAGAAAGGGAAACACCATTTAAAACCACCCTAGACAATATAAAATACTTAGGAATCTATCTACCAAAGAAAACACAGGAATTATACGCACATAACTACAAAACACTTTCCAAACAATTAAAACTAGATCTAAACAATTGGAAAAACATTGATTGCTCATGGGTAGGACAAGCTAACATAATAAAAATGATCATTCTACCCAAATTAATATGCCTATTTAGTACTATACCTATCAAACTACCAAAAAAATTTTTTACTGAATTAGAAAAAAGTATAACAAAGTTCATTTGGAATAACAAAAGATCAAGAATATCAAGGGAAATAATGAAAAAAAAAGTGAAGGAAGATGACCCAGCAGTACCAGACATTAAACTATATTATAAAGCAGCAGTCATCAAAACAATATACTACTGGCTAAGAGACAGAAGGGAGGATCAGTGGAATAGACTTGGGTTAAGTGACGTCAGCAAGACAGTGAATGATAAACGCAAAGACCCCAACTTTGGGGACAAAAATTCACTATGACAAAAACTGCTAAGAGATTTGGAAAACAATGTGGGAGAGATTAGGTTTAGATCAACATCTCACACCGGGTTTGAACCTAGGACCTCCTGTCTCTAGGCCTGACTCTCACTGCACTGAGCTACCCAGGTGCCCCCTAATCAGATCTATTTTTGCCTTAGCTTTGTCACAGATCATGATTGAGACTCCTGTCTTCTTCTTCCCTTTACCTTGTGTGGTTACCTGGCTCCTGTGTTTTTCTTGTAAACAACATATGATGGGATTTGGTTTTTAATCCACTCTGCTATCTAATTATGTTTTATGTGTGAGTTCATCCCATTCATACTTATGATTAATATCTGTATATTCCCCATCATTTTGATTTCATCTTTTAATTCTGCCCTTTCTCCTTTCACTATTTGCCTCCACACCAGTGTTTTGCTTTTAATCAGTCCCCCCACCCTTATTTTATTCCCATTCTCACCACCTCCCTTTCTATTCCCCTAATACTTTTCTTTAGGATCTTTTAATCCCCCTGTCAACTTTTCCCTTTCTTATATTACTCCTCTCCCCACACCTCCCTTCCTTATTCCCCTCTACTTCTCTATAGGGTAAGACAGGATTTTATACTCCAATAAATCTAGCTGTTCTTCCCTCTCTGAACTGATTCCACTGAGAGTAAGATTTAACTACTACCTGTTACTACCCTTGTCCTCCCCTTCTTGTAATACTATTCTCCCTGCCCGCATGCACCTCTTTATGTGGTATAATTTAACCCATTTTACCTCTTCCTTTTCATTTCTCTTTGTACAGTCTTCTTTGTTCCCCTAATTTTTTCACATATAATCCTAAACAGCTTAATACCATTCCCTTTGCCTAGTATATTTCTTCTATCTAATATGATAATGAAAAGAATTTTTTTAGCTTTTACCTTTCATCTTAGAAACAATACTGTGTATTGATTCTAAGGCAGAAGAGTGTTAAGGGCTAGGCAATAGAGATCAAGTGACTTGTCCAGTGTCACGTAGCTAGGAAGTGTCTGAGGACATATTTGAACCCAGGACATCCCTTCTCTTAGCCTGGCTCTCAATCCAATGAGTCACCCAGCTTCCCCCAATGAAAACAGTTTTTAAGAGTTATAGATATCATTTTTTCACATTGGAGCATAATCTGTTTGTCCTTATTGAAGCTTTAATTTTTTTTTTCTTTATAACTTATCTTTTTATGGTTCTCTTGAACTTTGTATTTGGACATCTAATTTTCTGTTTAAATCTGGTATTTTATTCAGGAATGCTTGGAAGTCTTCTATTTTATTAAATGGCTATACTTTTCCCTGAAAGTATATAGTCAATTTTGATGGGTTGGTAATGCTTGGTTATAGGTCTAGTTCTCTTGCCTTCTGGAAAATCATATTCCAAGTCTTGTCGTCCTTCTGGGGAGATGCTGCCAAATCCTGTGTAATACTGACAGGGGCTCCATGATATTTTTTTTTGTGTGTTTTTGTTTGTTTGTTTTTTGTTTGTTTGTTACTGACCATTTGCAGTATTTTCTTCTTGACCTGAAAGCTCTTGAACTTGGCTATAACATTCTTGGGACTTGTCATTTGGGAATTTAATGTAATGGGTGATCTGTGGATTCTTTCAATTTCTATATTGCTTTTTATTCAAGAATATTGGGGCAGTTTTCTTGTAATATGATAGCTAGGTTTTGTTTTGATTTATTATGGGTTTCAAGTAGTCCGATAATTTTCAAATTGTCTCTCCTGGATGTATTTTTGAGGTCAGATTTTTTTTTCATTGAGAAATTTCATGTTTCCTTCTATTTTTTCGTTCTTTTGATTTTGTTTTATTATTTCTTGATGTCTCATTAAATCATTAGCTTCTATTTGCCTAATTATAGTCTTTGAAGATTTATTTTCATCCATAATCTTTTGATTCTCTTTATCGATTTGATCCATTCTGGTTCTTATGGTGCCCTTTTCATCACTGGAGTTCTTTGCCTATTCTTGGAGCAGACCAATTCTTGTTTTTAATTTGCTTATTATTTCATTTGTTTTCTGTGTCTCTCCATTTGGCTAATTTTACCTTTTCTTTTCTTTTTGTATTATTTTTCATTTCCTTTTCCCATTTTTCTTCTGTCTTACTTGGTTCTTGAACTCTTTTTTGATTCTACCACAGCTTGCTTCCAGTTTCCATTTTTTTAGAAAGCTTGCCTGTGCTTTTTTGTTTCTCACTCTCTCCTGCTGCTTTTGTTTTTTACTCTTTTTCTCTGTAGAAATGTTCAAGTTTCAAGACCTTTTGTGCTCTTGTTTACTCATTTTCCTGCTCAAGGGCTGGGAGTCATGCATGTTGCTTGTCATTTCTATCTTAGCTCCTGTCTCTCAAGGCTTTGCCTCGAGGGAATCTTCCCTCATCTGCCAGAGGCCTGAGCAAGCCCATTACTATAGAACTCTGACCCTCACTTCCAGAGCCTGATATTTCCAGGAGTAGTTCTGGAAGTTTTTTTGTTTTGTTTTGTTTTGTTTCTTTTGCTTTATTTTGTAGATATAACAGGCTTTGAGCTGTTTTGCACTGAGGCTATCTTCCCCACAGTTTATACTGATGCTGTTGTTTTTGTCTAGTGCTGCCACTGCTGTTTCTGCTGTTGCCACTGCCTGCTACTTCATAAAGCCAGTGCTCTGATGCCCTGAACTTCACCTTCAGAGCCTGAGATTTTCATAGGTCTGTGGTACAGTATGTAATGGGAGAAAAGGTTTATTTTGGTTGAATACATTAAAAGGTTGGTTGCTGGAGGATTGAACAATTATCAATCCTCAATTAAGAATAATCTCAAATCCAATTTGACTTTCATGGAAGTTTATTTACAATTTAAGAAGAGAGAGAGAGAAAGTAAGAAAATTAGAAAGCAAATAAGATAGGATAAGTGATCTAACACATTGAGCAATTTGCTCTGGCTGAATCCAGGCAGATTTTACAAGTCCTTAATTGGAAAAGATCAAGCATTGAGTAGAGGGCCACAGGCCCCAAGGCCTAGGAGGGATATGAAGCAAAGCTTCAGTCACAGAGTCTCTTTGAAAGGAAAGTTCCTTAAGAGAAGTTCAGGAAGATTCAGTCTTAACACTTACCACATGGAACAGTCTCGGTCACAAACCAGCAGAGCTCATTCAGGTCCCCTTCACAAAACCAGAAGACTGAGCCCAACTGACTGAGGTCTCTTTTTAAAGGGTCACTTATGAGTCACTTCCTATGGCCTCCCTCCTGGTTGCCGTGTCCAATCACGAAAGACATTTTTCTTTTAGGACTGCTTTGGGACACTCACTCTAGCACTTGTGGGTTATGGATCTCCCAAAATTGGAGATGTTCTCCCCTTTGGTGATTAAATCTAAAGATGGGCAGTGTAGATTTATCTAACTATCACAAGTACTCTTTGCAGTGTTTTGTCCTGAGGCTATCTTTTTTGCCTCTGCTGCTACCACAGCCCCTGCACTACTGCCTTGGCTGCTGTGAGTGACTCCTGTGCTATTAAGCTTCAAATCTCACTGCCAGGGCCTGGAGCAGCCTTCAGGGGTTGGTATCAGGTGCTTTTTCTTTAGTGTATCCAGTCCCCTAGAATTCAGAGATTACCCTTGTGCTGGTTCTGCCTCAGGTGTGGTTGTTGAAGAAATGGTATGACTGCACTTTTCCTTTTGCCATTGTCTCCCCTTATAACATGGAAATCCCTTCTCACTGCCTACCTTTCATGATATGTCCAGTGGAAGAGCCCCTTTGCTCATCCTGCTTTGATTTCTGTCCTTTTGAGATAGTTTGTAATGATCAGTTTGGAAGGAAATTCAGAGGAGCTCCAAGATTTTCCTGCTACTGCGCCACCATTTGGCTCCACCAGAGGATTCTTAATTCTTCTTCATTTTCTGCTAACAGTAATGTATCATATGTCTATCTGAAATTGTTGATATTTCTCCCAGCAATCTTAATTCTGGCTTTTTATTTACCTCTCCTAGCATTTCACATGATGCACTCTGCACAGATTCTACATAAATAAGATAACAAAATATAGCCTTGTCTCACTCCTTTCCCAATCTTAAATGAATCAGTTGTTCCATGTTCCATTCTGTTGCTTCTTAAACCATATATAGGTGCCTCAGGAGACAACTAAAATGATCTGGTTCTCCCATCTCTTTGAGGACTTGCCACATTTTGTAGTGAAACATAGTCAAAAGCTTTAGTGTTGACAATGAAACAGAAGTGGCTGTTTATCTAGAACTCCATAATCTGGCAATTTGATGTCTAGTTCTCTGTCTCTTCAAAAAGCAGCCTACATTTCTAAGAACTCTTAGTTCACATATTGCTGAAATCTAGCTTACACATTCTTAAGCATAACACTTATTGGCATGAGAAATAAGCAAATTTGTTCAGTTTGACCATGGTAAAAACACCTAGTAGAATTTAAGCTTTTGAATTTAGTTCACTTTTGGATTTATATTCCTATTACCTGGCATATAGTAGACATAAATGACAGGGACTGTGTCATTTTTAATGTCTATCATTAGTGCTTTGCACAGTACCTGGCACAAAGCACATAAATGAAAAAGTTTTTATAGCTTATAAGGAAAGTCAAATGTTTTTATTTATAATTTTATTAATGATGCTTTGTATTTCATAGTACATCTAAAGTTTAAGGTATAGTCAGTAGAATTTGAAACATAGTTTCACACTTTTCATTTTCCTTGATCCTCACAATCTTATTAAATAGGCAGAGCAAATATTGTTGCTGGTTTTTTTATTTATAGCAGTTGAGGTTACTGGGCTTAGAGAGTGGGCCTAAGGTTGCATAAATTAGAGGTAGAAGAGCCAGATCATCAGTAATGTATTTGAACTTTTGGTCTAAATTCTATGTTCTCCACCTTATGTCTCTAAGCTGTTTTTTTTTTAAATTTTGTTTTCTTTTGTTTTGCAGTATATCTTAATTCCCTATTTTAATTATAGTTGGTGTATTGCATATTAGGATTGGCTATACTGATTTTTTGTAGAATAAATACAAAGTGGGTATTTTAATTTTCGCATACATTTAAGGTTTAATTTGGCTTGACTTTTCAACATGTATGAAGTATAATTCATTTTTTAGTTTTTAATCAAGAGACGTGATAGAGAATTTCTGAAGCCATCTGGTAGAACAACAGGAGGAGTATTATCCCCCCAAATGAGGAGAGAATAGCAAAACTAGTCAACAAATACTAAATGTTGAAACAACATAAGATTACTTATTTGGGCCTATCCTAAACTTATCCTCAGAATAAGAGAACCTTGTCATGCAGGATAACATGTCAGCTTGCAAATTGAAAAGCGGGGTAAAAATAATGAGAATATGAGAAAGTAATGTAGAGAATAGATGTGAACACTGTAAAAAGATTGGGGCACCAGGGATGTTAAAATATTGGTTGTGGGTACACACACTGGGTTGAAGGAGAGACAGGACCAGGATAAGGAGACCAGAGTACACAGCTAAGCTGTTGTTAACTGTCAAGAATGGCTGTTGGCCAACTGTCAGCCAGCTCACCACTAGGCCAGAGTCTTTGAAACCAGCAGGCAAGGTAAAAGGTTTTAATAGTTTTAATTATGTTTAACTAAATAAAGGTGGGATAGGGAATTCTACACTAAAACCTAAAAGGGCAAATCACAGGGCAAAGGGGAGGACTTGTCTACTCTAACTCTATTGACCTAGGCCAGGCAGGGCTCAAAGGAGCAATTCTGGAATCACTGGGAAGGCTGCTTCAAACTTGGTTCCAGCCAAGTTTGACCAGCACAGCTAAAAGGCTGGAGGGTGGCTTTGAGGGTTCTCATAGTAATCCACAGATGATCCCAGGATGCCAAAAGCCAAGGTGGTCCAAGGTGCCCAAGTAGAGCGAGTGTGCTTGAGATGCTGTCCACCAGATCCCAAACTCCTCCTCCACTTGGTGCAGCTCTGCAGGTCTTCTCCACTTGCTAGATGCCACCACCACTCAGGATCCCAGGGAATTTGGATGCAAGTCTGAGATCTCCCAGGGCTAGCAACAGTTTGTGCCAACCACTCACGGAGTCTCTCTCAGAGCACAAGCCACTACTTCCTGCTCTTTCATTCCATCTTGGAATTCTCCATCCCTTTCTGCTAGGTCCAACCTTAATACTTAATTAATTACTAACTAATCTTCCTCACAACAACACACATAGACTTTCATAAACAGAATGTATTCAAGAACTCAGTATAACTCCTCAAGGAAAATCTGGCCTAAAGAAGGATGCAGCACTCACTTGTTAAGCATAACTCAATGTGAGTAATGGAGAAAGAAGTCATGTACAACACAATAAGAACCTTGTATTTGTGACAGGCATCTTGAATAGTAAGAAGAATCAATTCTATGTCTGATGACAACTCTCATTATTATTATCAAATAAGGCATAAAGCAGGGTGATTATGCTCAACAGTCTTGGAAAGTAACCCCTGTGGAGATGTAGCCAGGCAACTGCTCCTGCAAATGCTCCAGCATAGCTATCAAAGATGGGGAAAAAAGTTTCTGCCACAAAAGTCCTTGACATTGTCAAATGATTAAGTATCACAAACTGACATCATTTTATCAGTGAAAATAGCATTAAAGATAAGTCATGCACTTCTGCTTTGCACTCATACTCTAAGCAACATGTGATTTTTCCCCCTGACTTGGGAAAGAAACCTACTTGTGTTATCTCTTCCATTTGAATGTGAGCTCTTGGAAAGCAGAGACAGCCTTACATTTCTTTATTTTTGTCCCCAGCACTTATCAGAGTGATTTGCACAAGATAAGTGCTTAAGAATTGCTTTATTACCCAGTGGAATTATGTGTAAGCTCCAGGGGGTGGGGAGGGGTACCAAAAGAATATGAATCATGTAACCATTGAAAAATATTTTAATTAATTAAATACTTTTTTTGATTAAAAAATAAAAAAGAATTGCTTTATTCATTCACTCAGTCATTGAAGGTATATGTCACTGTTATACACAGAGTTCAAATGTATTAGGCATGATCTGTAGCTGGTGAGATGCTTCCAATGTTTCTTTTTTATATAATACATTGAGAAGAGTTCATCAAGACCTAGCACATACCAGGGGCTCATATATGAAATTTGTGAAATGTGAAATATGTGAAATTCAAAATCACTTAATAGAATATAACTTAGCTATCCTTACAAGAAAAAAGTCTATTATTTATACTGTGATACACAGTTTTATGTTCAACTTACACAGTTAGCCCATTCATAAATGAATTTTGAATGGGGAATGTAGATGAGAAGTGAATAGGCCAGGAGATCATAGATGAACCATCTTTCAGTTGGTAAAATATACAGTGCTTTTAATGACCCTAAGCATTTTCATAAAACAGAGAAAAGTATTTCTTATTAATGATATTCTTGGCTTTTGGGGTGAGGCCAAGATGTGATAATACTATAGCCATGCTTTACTAATATTCTAATAAATTTAAGACAATATCTCAAATATAATTATGAAATTATAATGCCAATAAAATGTCAGGGTGAGACATTCTTCTGGTCGAGAGCAATTTAGGAAGTCAGGAGGAAAAATCTATGGCTATGGAGTCCCTGTGTTTGCAATACCATTAGTGGCACTTGCAGGTTGTGACAGCAACAACTCAGCAGCAACTTCAGTTCTCAACCCAGAGATAGTAAAGTGATGTAACCACCCATCAGAAAGAGATTACAGGGGATTCCTGTCTTAGTACCCAGGACAGGTCTGGATTCTGTTTGCCTATATCCATTTCCATGTCAAAGTTCAAGGGTAAAGCAGAACAATTTTGGTCATGAAGGAGCCTTATGATCAGAAGGGGGATCATAGACTTTCCAAGGAAAGGTCTGAAGTCATTTATAAACCTAATGATCCAAGGTTGGGGGGCAAGAATTCATCATTTGAAAGTAATTGCTGAGAAAACTGGAAAGTAGATTAGTGTAAACAAGGCATAGAACAATGTCTCAAATTGTAAAACAAAATAAGGTTAAAAGTGTGTCAATGATTTAGACATAAAAGGTAAATTACTAGTTAGATTTTTGGATAAGAAAAGAACATAACTAAACAAGAGATAGAGAAGGTCATGGGAGGTGACATGGATATTTTGACTGCAGGAAATTAAAAAAAACTAATGAATCAAAATTAGGAGGAAAGCAGGAAACTGGAAAATTTTATACTGTTTCTCTGATAAAGGCCTAATTTCTCAAATATAAAGAAAACAGTTAAATTTATAAAAACAAAAGTCATTTCCCAACTGATAAATGATTAAGAGATAAAAATGATAATTTTTCAGAAAAAACCAAAGCTATTGATATTGACAAAAAGAATTCTAAATTATTATTCATTAGAGAAATGCAAATTAAAAGAACTCCTATATCTTTTTTTATGTGTTATATTGATTGAAAGGACAAAAAAGAAAAATTAGTACTGTAAGGGATGTGGAAAAATACAGACACAAATGCATTGTTGGTGGACTTGTGAACTCATCTGACAATTCTGTAAAACAATTTGGAAATATATCCAATTGGTTATATATTGTACAAATCCTTAGATTAAACAATACCATTACTATGTTGTTTAACCTATATCTAATTACCTGACTTCTTGGTGAAGTGGGAGGAATGTGATGCAGAAAGAGAATATAGATTGCAAAATATCAGAAAACAGATTTAAAAAAATTGTTTTGACATATAATATAGAAAAATTGAAACATTGTAACTTTAAAAAGAAAACTTATTGAAAGGCCATCAAAATTTATTATTGTTTGTAGAATTTTCAAAAGATCAGATATATAGGATAAATGGAAAGAGAGTGGGTGTATATGCCTATTAGAAGGATCCAGTATGTCAATTAGATTTTACATACATACAAATACAATAATATTGATATACTGAAGTTTCAAAGATATGTTATTCATGTGGCATGTCTATAAAAATGCTAGTAATAACAATAAGACAAGTAAAATTAAAGACATGAGCAAAAACAGAGCAGACAAGCCCTATTCTAGATGATATGATGATTTACTTAGAAAACAAAAGGTAATTAGTGAATGAAACTACTTTAGGTAATTTATAGTTTCCATAATGTAGCAACAAATAAAATAAAACAATAAATGTCAAAAGCATTTCATATAGCAATAAAAAAGAAAATGATAGAAAGACTATTCTAAAATGACTATAAAATGAATAAATTATCTGAGTATTCATTTGCTAGAGAAAAATTAAGGTTTGTGTATATAAATATATATGAACCACAAACTATTCCTCATAGAATTATTTAAATGCAGTGATATTTATTTCTTAACAATGTATTATATGATTATATTATATTTATAATGATGTTTCTTAAATTAATCAAATATATTAAGTAGGTATTATGTTCTAATAGCCAGATAGTGGCATGAGAAAGACAAAAATAAAATGATGTCTATCTACAAGAAGCTTATATTTTATAAGTAAATGTATTAGCATAATTATAATAATAATCAAATTACCAAAAAGGTACTTTTAAAAAATATTCAAAATATCAACAAAATTGATTTGAAGGCCGTAGTTTGCCCATCACTGGTCTATAGTAAACCATTTAACAGTGGGTTCCTTGAGAGCAGTAACATTTTAGCAAGGAGAGAGAGGGAATGCTTTGCCTCCCAAGAGTTTAATAGACTCTCTACCACACAGGATTTTGTTCAGTTCTTTCAGTTGATTCAGTCAAGTATGACTCTTCTATACTGGAATGGTTTGCCATTTCCTTCTCCAGCTCATTCTACAAATGAAATTGAAGCAAATAGGATTAAGTTAATTGTGCAGAGTCATGCACTTAATAAGTATCTGAGGTCAGATATGAAATCAGGAAGATGAATCTTCTTCACTCCAGATTGTAATACACTGTAGATGCTTAATAAATATTTATTTGACTTGATTTGAAGGAACAGAAAATCTAAAATCTCAAGGAAAATGATGTTTTTAAAGGAGGAATGCAAGGGAATAACACTTACTCTTAAATTATTCTCTGAAATAGAAAATATAAATAATTTTTGCATTAGATAAAAAAGGAAAATAGAGAGGTAAATAAATCTAATAATCAACTATTCAACAAGCATGAACATACAAAATGCTAAGGAATTAATTTTTATTTTATAATTGCCATAAAAATTTCATAGAAGTTTGTCAGAAATTTACCTAATTTGTAAATTACCTAATTTGTATACCATATTTAATAAGCTCAAATACATAAATAATGGGATGAAGCCACAATAGCAACTTAGTAGTGAAAGCTGAAGCAGATGACAATCCTTCCAAACCAGCTTTTAAAAAACTGCCTCAAAATGGCAGGAGTTAAAAACCAACAGCAAAATGGAGTGTGGGGTCTCTTTTGCTGAATACAACATGAAAGGTAGGCAGAGAAAGGTGATTTTCACAGGATAAGGGGGAACCAGAAGCAAAAATTCAATGAAGTCTGGAATTCCATAACACTGTGCTCTTTTAAGCCTCCATTACTAAGATGCCTAACCCTGCAACCCAGCACCAAAAGAGACAGAGTAAGCAAACAGCTTTCAGAATTCTTAATCCACAGGCAAAAAAAAGCCTAGGAAAATGAGAAATCGGCAAAAGAAACACACACTCTAAAATTTCTATGGGGACAAAGAGCAAAGTAGAAAACTAATAGGGGATGGTACCATCCAAGCAACTACATGCAAAATTTCAAAACAAAACAAGAAATGGTCTCAAGCTCTGGAAGAACTCAAAAAGGAATTCAAAAATCAAGTAGGACAAGTCAAAGAAAAATGAGAAGAAGAAATAAAAACAATGCAAATACAAAATAACAGCTTAAAAAGCAAAATTTGTCAACTGGAAAAAAGAGGCACAAAAATCCAAAGAAGAAAAGATTTCCATGAAAACTAGAATGGACCAAATGGAAAAAGAAGATCAAAAGGTCATGAAAGAAATTCATTCTTTAGAAATTAGAATTGGAGAAATAGAAACTAATGACTTCAAGAGACATAAAGAAACAATAAACAAAATCAAAATAATGAAAAATATAAGAAAATAAGAAATATTTCATTGAAAAAAACAACTGAGCTAGAAAATAGATCTGTGAGAGATAATTTAAAAATAATTTTGTTACCTGAAAGGTATGATATATGTATATACATACATATATATATATATACATATATATCTCCTGAAAAATGGAAGGTAATGCCATAGAAAATTTAATGAAGAGGTCATAGACATTTCAAAGGTAAGACTAGGGGAAAATTCTTAACTGAAAAAAGTATAGTTGAGAACAAAATTTATCAGAGTTATAATTTTAATCACATGAATGTGGAAATCTTTTACATCATCAAAAATATTCAGGCAAAATAAAGTGAAAGAGTTTACTGGGGATTGGTGGGTTAGGAATATTTGAATCATATAACTTTAATAAGAGTCTTTTTTCCATGCTGTGCAGGGAAATAACCCAAACATGTAAACCCAACAACCATTTATAAAATAATAAAAGTTAGAAGCATACACCTCAATCTGGAATGCCCAAGAAAAGTTACAAGCAAATAATACTCAATATCACAAATCATTAACAACCATATGTAATAATGCTCTGAATTTAATAACAATAAAATAATGCAAATTAAACGATTTAGAAGTTTTATCTCATACCTCCAAAGTATCAAAATATTAACAAAGGGAAATATTAGATGGGTGCAGTGGGAGTCATTTAAAACAGAAGTTTATTTCACTTATTTATGCCTACAGTAGCTATGACTTTATGAAAAATAAGTCAAGTCAAAGTGCATTTATTAAGTGCCTACTATGTGGCAGGAAAATTTCTAAGTACTGGAAAAACAACACAACAACAACAAAAGTAAAATATATCCCTGTTCTCAAGATACCCACATTTTAAGTTGGGGAGAAAAAATGCAAACAATGAAGTGCAAACAAGATATAGGCAGGACATTGGAGATAATTTCAGATGACATGAACACTAAGGGATCTAAAAAAGGTTACTTTTAGATTCAGGGATTTTAGTTAAGATTTTGAAGGAAACAGGAAAGTTAAAAGATAGAGATAAAGTGAGCAAATTCTAAGCATGAGAGACAGACAGGGATAATATCTATAGTCAGCAGATAGAGTGCCCTGTGTGAAGTACAACAAGGAGGCCAGTATACTTGTATTGTAGAGTTCATGAAAGAGAAAAATATGTAACAGGATTTCATGAAGGGTTTTAGAAGTAAAACAGATTTTATATTTGATCCTGGAGACAACAGGAACCTTAGAAGTATATTGAACAGAGAAGGAGCAGGGAGAGGGCAGGTGACATGGTCAGGCTGGGAAATCAGACAAAGGGCTAGTTCAGTAGTCCAGCCATGAGGTGACAAGAGCCTGCAGGGTAATGGCAGAGTCAAAGGAGAGAAAGGAGCATAGAGAGATAATATAACGTTAGATTCCAAAGGATTTGACACCTGAGCCTAGGTTAATTGAATAATGGTGGAAAATTCAACAGTGATGGGGAACTTCAGAAGATGGGAGACTTAAGGGGAAAAGATATTGAGTTCAGTTTTGGACATGCTGAATTTGAGGTGTCTACTAAACATATATTTCAAAATGTCTAATAATCAGTTGGAAGTCAAGTTAGAGATTCTATCTAATAAATAAAGCTGAGAATCATTTGTTTAGAGATGTCAACTATCTCCCTGACCATTAATGAGATCATTAATTGAAATAGTATAGAAGAGAGGGAGAAGAAAAGAGAGTCCAGGACAGAGTGTTGGAAGAATAACCATATTTAAAAGAAACAACTTGGATGATGATCTAGCAAAAAAAAAAAATGGAGAGACTGGTCAGAGAGGTAAGAGGCAGACCGAGAGAGAGAGTAGTATTTCAAAGACCTATACAGAAGAAAATATGAAGGAGAAAGGTGTGATTGATAATATCAAAATCTTCAAAGAGGTCTAGAAGAATGATCATTGAGAAAGGACGATTAAGAGATCTGAAAAAAATCTGAAAATTAGACTACATAGGCTTTTTAAAATTTAAATTTATTCATTTGTTACATTAAAGCACTCTGTTAATTCCCATTCTCCTCTTCCCCTATTAAAGAAGCACTATTTGACAAGAAGATGTGTGTGTGTGTGTGTGTGTGTGTGTGTGTGTGTGTGTGTGTGTGTGTGTATAATTATGTTTTACTTATTTGGATTTATCAGTATTTTTTCCTCTGGAGGTGAATATACATAAGTATTTTATTAAATTTTATTTTTAGTGCTATATATGATGTTCTCTTAATTCTGCTTGTTGCAGTCTTGATTATTTCATGTAAGTCTTTCCGTGTTTTTCAAAAATTAACCTGCATATCATTTTTTACAGTGCAAGGTTATTCCATCACAATCATATGCCACAACTTGTTTAGCCATTCACCAAATGATATCTTCCCTTAAGTTTCTGGTACTTTACTACCAAATAGAGAGCTGCTGTAAATATTTAAGAACATATAGGTTCATTTCCTTTTTCCCTAACAATCTTAGGAAATAAACCTAGTAGTGGTATTGCTGGGTCAAAAGGTGTATACTGTTTTATAACTCTGAGTATAATTACAGATTCCTCTCCAAAATGGTTGGATCAGTTCACAGTTGTAGCAAGTGTATTCATTTCTCCATTTATTCATATCACTATCCAACATTTATAATTTTTACCTTTTATCATTTTAGCCAATCTGATAGGGATAAGATAATATTTCATGTTTTGATTTACATTTTTCTAAACAATAATGACAGAACATTTTCTGTGTAATTATTTATAGGCTTGATTTTTTTTTATCCCAAAATTGTCTGTTTGTATATTTTGACCATTTATCAATTGGGAAATGGCTAATATTCTTACATGATTGACAAAGTTCTCTACATATTCTAGTTGAAACCTCTATACAAGAAACTGTCTATAACTTTCCCCCCCCAACTTAACTGCTTCCCTTCTAATCTTGGTAACATTAGTTTTATTTTTATAAAGTTTTAGGATAATTTGTTTGATCTCTCTACCCATTCTATTCCTTTAATTTCTTTTTTTTAGACTATATAGACAGAAAAAGAGGGAAAGGAAAAAGAAATGATGACACCAATTATAGATATCCTTCTCAAGGAATTTAGACAAGAAAAAATAATGTAAAACTATGAAGAAAGAAAACTAAACTGTATTGGATCTCAAACTATCTTATAAAGCATTAACCATAAAACCAATAGGTACTGGCTAAGACAAAAAGCGGAGGACTAATGGAATAGATTAGGTACTCCACTTGCAATGGTAAATGACCATAGTACCCTGGTGTTTGACAAACCCAAAGATCCAAGCTTTTGGAAGAAAAACTCACTATTGAACAAAAACTGCTAGGAAAACTGGAAAATAGTGTGGCAGAAATTAGGTATATACCAACACTTCACTCTCTTTACCAAGTTAAAGCCAAAATGAAAAAAAAAAGATTTAGAAATAAAGGATGATACCATAGACAAATTAACGGAATACAAAAAAGCCTACCTATCAGACCTATAGATAAGGGAAGAATTGGGGTCAAAATAAGACATAGAGAGCATCATAAGATGTAAAATAGATAACTGACTACATTAAATTAATAAATTTCTACACAAATGAAAGAAATGCAACTAATTTTAAAAGGCAAAAAAAGGAAAATTAATAGTATGTCTTTCTGTTAAAGGCTTCATTTCTCAACTATGTAGAGAACTGAATCAAATTTATAACCATACAAAGCATTGCCCAATTGAAAAATAGTCAAAGTATATGAACAGGCAGTACTAATATGAAGAAATTAGGCTATCTTTAGTTTAAAATACTCTAAAAAGCTATTGATAAAAGAAATGCAAGCTAAATCAACTCTCAGGTACCACTTCAAACCCACCAGACTAGCTACCATGAACAAAAAGAAAAATGACAAATGTTTGAGGGATGTGGAAAAATCACAAACATCGTACTGCTGGTGGAACTGTGAACTGATACAATCATTCTGAAGAGCAATCTGGAACTATGCCCAAAGGGTCATAAAACTTTGTATACCCTTTGACCTATCAATACCACTACTATGTTTGTAATCTATGTAATTTCTATATAATCTATATAATCTCAAAGAGATTAAATATGGGGGAAAAGAACCTACCTGTACAAAAGTATTTATCACAGCTCATTTTGAAGTACAAAGAACTGGAAATGGAAGGGATGTCCATCAATTGGTGAATGGCTGAACAAATTCTGAATATGATTGTAATAGAATATTATTTTGTCATAAGAAATGATACATAAAATGATCACAAAAAATATCTAGAATGATTTATTTGAAGTAATGCAAAATAAAATGAGCAAAACCAGGAAAAGGTTTTACAGAGTAACAACAATAATGTTGTTGTATGATGAATAACTGTGAATGACTTAATGATTATAACATTATAACAAAGCAAGGATCCAAAACAACTCCAAGAGACTCAGGACAAAATACTTATTTCTATAGAAGGAGCAGAGTATGAATGAAAAATTGAAACATACCATTCTTTACTTCATTTCCTACGTGACTTTTTGTCTAGTCATATGAGCAGGATGTGTCTTCTTTCATATGACAAAATGGAAATATATATTATATGATAATATGTGTACAACATATCCTTCTACTTGCCTTCTTGGGGAAGAGTAAAAATGAGAGTAAGAGAGATAACATAGATTATAAAATAAAAACAATTATTATTTAAAAGTGTATTCATATATAATCTGAAAAATAAAAATGTATTATTATAAAAAGAAAAGGAATAATAAATACTCTTAAACAAAGAGGTTCCACTGCTAGCCATAAGCCCAAGGAAGTTTAAAGATACCAGAAAAAAGTCTAACACTAAATTGTTATAACAGCCCTGACTACATATGCAATAATATATATCAAGTGTGTATGTATATATAATATATGTGCATCATATATTATGTATGTGTATGTGCATGTATACAATGAAAACTACAAAGTACATGTCCTTTGCTGAATGGATAAACTTTGGGTCATGAAAGCACAAGAAATGATGAAGGTAAAGAATCCAGTCCAATATGAAAAATTTACATGACCATACATGAGAGTGAGCATAACAGGAAAACAATATACACAATGACTACAATAAAGGAAATGGAAAAGCATTAAAGTGAATCCTGTATAGTGATCAAGAAGGACAGTGCTGAATAAAAGTTAAGATAAAATTCTTCTTCCTTGATTTTCAGTGGTGGAGAATATCGAAATAGAAAAGTTTATATTTCATATATATGGGTTCAGTTAATCTGCTGATTAGTTTCTCTGAGTTCCATTTGTCTCTGTGTCTGTCTCTTTGTCTCTAATTCTTTTTCTCATTTTCTCTGTCTCTGTCTCTCTCTGTCTCTCTGTCTCTGTCTCTCTCTGTCTCTGTCTCTCTCTGTCTCTCTCTGTCTCTCTCTCTCTGTCTCTCTCTTTCTCTCTCTTTCTCTCACTCTCTCCCTCTCTCT
>NC_058130.1:453740668-453747713 GCF_016433145.1 Gracilinanus agilis | reverse complement strand
AGAGAGAGAGAGAGAGAGAGAGAGAGAGAGAGAGAGAGAGAGAGAGAGAGAGAGAGAGAAAGAGAGAGAGAGAGAGAGACTTCCTGTAAAGCAAGTCAATATATATTTCTTCTGATGTCATCATCTATTCAATGGACATCTCTGATAACAAAGCAGGCATGCAGGAAATGGAAACTGAGTTTTCAAATCTTCCCTCATCACTTCATTACAGGAAAGGGAGGTTCTCAGGAGGAGCCCAACAGAATTAGAAAATGCTCACACATTCTGCCTTTTGGCAGGGCAAAATGGCTACCTGGAGCCAGCTAACATAATAACCTAAGAGAGTTCTTATTTATAGACAAAATTGGGGACAGGTATCCACTCTACCTACAAAGAAAGTTAGCCTAGTGATAAGTCTTAAACTCTGATATCCTTAACAAAGAGAAAAGATCTAGAACAAAAGAAAGGAAGATTTAGCCCAGTCTGATCACCTTGGGGAAAGATTGAGCTTTAAAAAAAAAAAACTTTTTCTGGGAGTTTAAAGAGAAAAATTATTTCCCAAATCAACATTAATTTTCCTCTCCCTCTCTCTGTCTCTCTGTCTCTGTCTGTCTGTCTGTCTGTCTGTCTGTCTGTCTGTCTGTCTCTCTCTCTCTCTCTCTATCTATCTATCTCTCCCTCCCTCTATTTTTTCTTGCTTTGACCAGAAAAAAAACAATGCTCACTTTTTTTCATTTGCTTATAATAATACAGATGGTAAATGACAGAATTAATATCTGAACTCAAATCTCCTGACCTTAGACACTCCTATTCAAACAACTTTAATATGAACAAGTTTATCAGATTATTATGTAAGAAGGAATGGACTCTTGAAGAATGAATAAAAAGGACAAAAATAGAAAGTGGAGAGCCAGTAGACAAGCATTAATTACTTCAAAATTTTTTAGTTTACCTGATTATCACATTCATAAATAATATATAATTTGGAAGAATACTTTATTCATTGTGTGACATTCAGGATTGCCATGACATGCTAGAATGATGGGTAAAATCTGATTGAAATTTAAGAGGAGGAATTAAAAGGTCATATACAAGTTATAAAAAACCAATTATATAAGTCAAGGATTAGAACATTGTAGCTGGACTGCAATTTGTATAAAAAAAGTTGTTTTTGTGGACTGCAAGTTCAATATGAATTAACAGTGTACCATGATCTCAATAAAGTAAAAGTCAAGATTATTTTAGTTATATTCATATTTTTCCTCCACAAATTAATTCACTTCTTCTACATCTGGTAGTTCTGAAAAGAAAAGAAAAAATAACCTACACAATACTAAAGAATTATATGAAAGATGGACAAAAATGGGGACCAACAGAATTAAAGTCTGACTTCAAAAAAGGTTTAAGAAGAGAAAGAAATAGATAAGAATGATGATTTAACAAGAAAAATCACACATAATTATGTGATATTCTTCATACTTTGGAATGTACTTGTTCATGTATTTCAACTAAATATTTCACTGGTATGCTTGCTTTCGGAATTTAAACATCATTTGAGAAGTTCAACACAAACATATGCATGACATTTCTTTAACCATATTTGCAAAAACCTTTACTCCTGGAGCATCCAAGGTCCATTGATTTAGTAGTTTTACACTCCATTTCCTACTGTGATGACTCCACTATTTTTTAAATCTTTGCATTTAACTCTTCACATTCACACACACACACACAAACACATATATTACATATATAAAATATAAACATAAACTCTGACTCTAAATTGTTTAGGAATAAGCTAAAGATCTGTGATTTTATCAGCCTAGGAAATTCCTGGTTTGGGAATTCTCTGGACCAAAGAAAATAAATGTTAATCCTTTGATGACTGGATCATCTCTCTAGGAAGTTGTTTGAGGCATGGGTGGCTAAAATTTTAAAACACTGAGAAGGAAGCAGGAGAATTGAAAGTAGGAACTGAATTCTATTTTGTGGCTTGTTATTAGAAACAGAAATGAGTATGTCTGTGAGCAGCTCACTTTTAAGTCATTTCACCATTATTAAATAGCAAAGATAACTACCTTTGCTTCCATGGGCTCACAGGTTACTTACCCAATAAATAATTAAAAGGTCACAGGGCTAGTGAATATCAGAGGTATAATTTGAATCCATTACAATTCTCTTCAGTTACTCTGACCAAATTATGAACTCAATATATGTGTCATATTTACTATTGATATTTGGACACACCTATTCCCCATTTATCATTTCTAGCTGAGTCCCTGTCACATACTTTTTCATCCAGATTACTTTATCTTCCTTTTAATAAGTGCCTGCTTGGTAAAAAAAATATGATTTTGAACCACTCATATATTTATAACCTCACTTCTACAAATTTTAAAAAAAATCTTCTGTTTCTGACAATAAATATGGGGTGAAAATAATGCTTAGAGAGGTAGGTTAAGCTTTTAAAATTATGAAAAATTAAAAAAAATCTTCCCCTACCCTCTAAAATCATAATATTAAAACTGTTGAAAAAATGCAGAGGCACTTGGTGAAATAAATACAACACTGGGCCTGGAGTCAGGAAGAATTCAAATCTAACTTCAGATACTAACTGTGGAACCCTGGGCAAGTGACTTAACTCTGTCTCAGATTCCTCACATGTAAAATGAGCTGAAGAAGGAAATAGTAAAACATTAGTGAACTACTATCTTTACCAAGAAAATCCCAAATAAGATCATGAACACTTGAACATGACTAAAAAATGACTAAATTAAACAGAAAAATGGAAAATATTTCTTCAGTGCATTGCCCACATTAAAATACAATAAAAATGCAAATTATATCCCTATCTCATATGTTTTCTACAAATTAAAGACCTGTTCCTTTTAGATTTAAAAAAAATGGCTCAGTAGTCACTAATATATGTGTGTTTTTTCTTTTAATGTGTTAATTTTTGGCTTTGGTCTTTCTTTTCATTGTGATATTACCTGAAATTGGTGATGGAAGCATTCCCAAGAGACAGTAATATTTAGAGTACAGAAAAATTTGTCTTGGGGATTCTTTTTTATTTTTTTCATAAGACATATTGCAAATACAGGTATTTAAATGGTAATTCAATATTAAGCATCCTTAGAGGGGTTCTACAGATATCAAAGTCAGCTTCATTCTAGAATTTGACAATTACCCTATATTTTGCTAAATTAGCACTTTCTATTTTGCTTCTGTTAACATGAAAGATTTTTTCCCCTTTTTACTGAATACCTGAGCATTGACACAATAATGACACATGAAATTTGCTGGATATCATTACTAAGAAGAATCTATTATTCTTTGTATAGCACTGACATATTCTTTTCTAAGTCTTCGTCAAAACCTCTTGAGAAATAACAAATTAGGCTAAAGAAAAGAGATTTTTCTGCTTTCAAAAGCACACATACATTTTGTCTCAGTTTATGAAAAGTATAGATGTTAGAATTCATAGTGACAAAAATATATGTTTACTGGCAGTGTTCTTGGGAAGTTGAATAAGAAGCAAGAAAAAGGGGAAAGTAGTCACTTTGAAGTTCTTGTACAAGTTGGAAACTAATACATAATCACAAAGAATAATGTATTTAAAGTTTTAATTAAAAAATAAAATTAAAGGGATTCACACTGCTTTTATCTTTTCAATTAGTCTTTTTCTTCATATTTAAATGTAAGTATCTAGTACTTTTTAAAAAATCCTTTCTTCTTTTTCCTTCATTTTTTCACCCAGCAGAGTAGAGAACTGGACCTGGAGGGAAGAAGACCCAAGTTCAAAATTGTCCTCAGATATTTACCAACTGTATGGTCTTGGGCGTCAGTTAACTTCTCTCTACTATAGTTTCCTCATCTGAAAATTAGGTTAGCAGTAGCACATACCTTCTGGGTTTGTTGTGACCATATAAAATAAGATAATATTTGTGAAGCATTTTGTAAACCTCTAAGCATTATATAAAATCTATTCATTATTTTTGCTACTTATGACATTTATTAGAGCAATGGTCCATGCCTATTGAACTTCTAAAAGGGAAGCTCAAGTAATGGTTTTGTTAGTATAGGTGATATTTATAAGCGTTTTGATTTTCTAGTATTATAAGACTGCTTAGGTGGCATAGTGGAATACTCATCTTAGTGTCAGCAAGACGAATTCAAATCCTTCCTCAGAACTGTATTGATGTGTGAGCCAAAGCAAGTCACCTAACCATTTTTCAGTCTCAGTTTCCTCATCTATAAAATGGAGATAGTAAGAGTATTTAATTTTCAGTGTTGTTATGATTATCAAAAGTAGTAGTATATGCAAAGTGCTCTACAAACTTTAAATGCTATATAAATGCTAGCTATTTTTATTAGATTGAAAATATGTTACTTGAATTTTCATCCCCATTAAAGGGTTATACATATTTAAGCTAATTCCATTTCAAGAAACATAAAACAGGTGGGGAAGGCAAAAATCTAGGTATATTTTATTAATGAAGAAATTTAGAATATTCTGAGTACTAATAAGTTTGTTAGTATTTTCCTCCATAAATAGAGAAGTGCTGAGATGTGTATTTAAGTAGAGGAATGCAATATTAACCTCCTGTGGAAAGAAGAGAAAACTGTCGCTTTTCAAGCTTTCTAAAGTCTTTTATTCTTAGATTCTGATTGCAAGCTCATGGGTACTAATTTTCATCTGCTATCTTGCACCTGCATTACTCCCACATCCTCATCATCTTCTCTTTCAAACAGGGACATTTCTAAATACTTCCTGTAAGAGTAGTTAATATCTACTGTACAGATACAAACAGTAACAAACATAGTGGGCTTTCATGGTTTAAAAAAAAGCGTTAATTAAAGAAAAAAAGTTGTAGGTGAGCTATATTAAAAAAAAGAGATGAGAAAATAAATTTGATGGGCCTCTTTGGGTTAAACTACTTTTATTTCACTTAATCTTTTCCAAGACACATTTGAACCCCAAGTACTTCAAAAGAATTAACAAATTCAATCAACTTGTATTTAATCTTTGTTGACCCGAATGTGTTATATTTCGTAGAACTATAAAAAATTGAGATTATATCTATAGATATACAGGCAGATGTAGATATTCATACCTAGATATAGATTAGCTATGAACAAAGATCATCATAAAACTGTTAGGAGTAGGAGAAAAATATTGCTTTTGCTTAATTATGGTTATGGTACAAATGAGGAAATCTGCCTCTTCTCAAATCAGTTAAATTTTCTGCAAATGAATTGATCCACCCTGTGCTAATACAAAGGCAGAGTAGAGATTATTTAAAAACAGAAATATTAATTCAACTATGATACGATCAGCAGAATAAACTGAATAAATCTCCTATAGACTGTCTTATAGAATTTCATTAACCTTCAATGAAAAGAAATTCCCAAGTCTTTAAATACCTTAGAATACATTTTTGTTTCTCTTTATATTAATCAAGGGTCAAAGGTAACATTTCATTTTTCAAAGTCTATTCATGTTTTAACAAGTTCTATATGGTATAAAAATCTCTGCCTTAGTGTTACTAGATAGACTTATTCAGTTTCTCCCCAGTAGTCATTTCAGAATCAAAGACTTTCATTCTGAAGAGATTTAATATACCTAGTTCAAAATAATTTTAAAGATGAATAAACTTAAGCCCTAGAGATATTAAGTGACATACCCAAGGACACAAAGGTAGTTAGTTGCAAAGCCCAGAATGAAATGTGTCTCCTGACTCTAATTTAATGCTTTTCTCATTAAAGCATTCAAGGTTCTGAGCTCACTAACTGGGAAAAAAAAGAAAAAAGAAGAACAGATTTATAGAAATTACTAGTAAAACTTTTTTGGAAGGATAAATGCAACCTATCTGAGAAGTTTTAAGTATAGACCTGTCTGGAGGCTGGATGTCAGACTAGATGTTGTCTCAAGGGTTCTCCTGGCCTACGATTGTATACATCAATTTAGGTCTTTTAATTGGGACATTTCCTAAGGTAGAATTATAGCCCATTTTGATCACAATTATAATTTAAAGACACAGCCTGGAAAAGAAATCATTATAGAAATAACACCTACCTTTATTTGAAAGTACAATATTAAAGTGTAATTTATTGTATTTTTCACAAAAGGAACTTCCAGAGATCCCCGACTAGAAACTAAAGAAATACAAAGCCAACTCATTTTAAAAATTGGTATTTGGAGCTAGTGTAACCTTATACTTGGCTAAGGGACCTTAGAATATTGTCCATAACCTATGAATGCAACTAGGTGGCACTGTGAAAAAAATTGTGGTCTTGGAGTCTGGAGATCTGGATTCAAATAGAGCCTCAGATATTGTACTTAGGGTTGTGATCTTGGGCAAGTTACTTGGCCTTTCTCAGTGTGTTTCCTCTTCTGTGGAGTGGGGATGACAGCACCTACCTTACAGCAGGGTTGTTGTGAGGAACAAATCGTGCATGCTTATGTGTGTGTGTGTGCATGTATGTGTATAAAGTGCTCTGGAAATCTTAAAGCAATTTCTCGTTCTACCAGTGTACTTTTGATAATCAATTATTTCCCTTCAATTCTCTAATTTTTTAGAACATCACTATATGTTATAATAAAAGAGGACCCCTCTCTGATACTCCTATCTATTAGATGTAGATGTAGATGGAGTACAGAGAGAGGATAGGATGACATCTCTCTCCTTTATAACAGTTGCCCAGGTAGGATCCTTTAGGTCGATGGATGATTTCCCTTCAGAACCCACCTGGGGTTAATTGATATTATTTATTGGGCTCTTCAGCTTGGTAACATTGTAATCTGACTGTGTATTTCCTTTCCCAAATAAGCTTTGAACAACCAATTCAGGAAGGTACTTTAAACTTTGAATGTATTTGGCAAAGAAGGATAATGGTATGGGATAGAGGTATT
Organism: Gracilinanus agilis; assembly: GCF_016433145.1. NCBI lineage: Eukaryota > Metazoa > Chordata > Mammalia > Didelphimorphia > Didelphidae > Gracilinanus > Gracilinanus agilis. The sequence goes on along the minus strand of NC_058130.1, from coordinate 453,740,821 downwards.
GGGAGACCCTAATTTAAAATTGATAATAATGAATCTCTAACTGCAGGCAAATGAAGGAATCAAGATGATAGCTTCTCTCTGGTACAGCCTGGCCAGGGCCACACCAGAGCAGGCAAACTGCTGTATAATCTTTCAGCTTCTTCTTCAGTAGAT
>NC_058130.1:453720395-453737912 GCF_016433145.1 Gracilinanus agilis | reverse complement strand
CCTAGATGACTAAGATGATTGACTTCCTAATATCTAGGGGCAGTAGAATCAGAGATGGTGGTCTGATACAGGTTGATGACGGTACAGGAAACACAGGAGGAGCTTGCAGGGTTAAGTTTGCAAGTCTCTATTTCCCCAAAGACCAGAATCCACTGATATCCAGTCTCAGGGACAGGTAAAGAAACAAGAACCTCTGCCAGGACTATCAACTGCCCTCTCCTGTGTCCCCATGCCTCCCTGGGAACATTCCGACATCCAACTGATCCACCTGTCAATCACCGAGTGAACTCCTAGCTCCCAGATATTCAACATAACATATATTACTGGAAAAGTAAAAAAAAGACCACAAGTTCTTTCATTTTTATATTTTATGCCTTTCCATGGACCAAAAATATATACATAAATAAATAAATAAATAAATAAATAAATAAATGTGTATATATATATATATACATATATATATATATATATATAATTGCCAACTTTTTAGTAATAGGTCTCTTAATACTTTATTAAGCTGATTCTGAAACAGAAGACAGTGTTATTACCAGTTTCCTACTCCAGGAATCTGGGGGTTAAGAAGTAACCTGGGATTCTTGAAGGTTATGTCAGTAGATTACAAGCTTTGATAGGTTCTGCTGAGCCATAATAACTACAAATAGAGGCTCAGTAAAAGTATCCTACATATTCTACATTTGTAACCAGTATTTTTAATTTTTTGAAAATTCACCTAAACTATTTAGCTTATCAAGGTCTTATTATATCCTTATTCTAGCTTTGAACATGTTATCTATCCTCTCTAGTATTTCATACATACCTTTTCCTAAGGCACTGCCTTAAAAATATGTTTGATAAAATTTAAACAAAAGTAGATCTCTAGAGTCATCCTACTAGAGACTTTATTCTAGGTTGACAATTATTCTTTGGTCCCATTTATTTATTCAATCAGTTCCAAATCCACTTATTGTTGTAGCATCTAGACTACATTTCTTAATCTTATACACTGAGATATCATGAGTCATTACCAAAGGCCTTGTTAAAACACAGGCAATCAACTTCTGCAGCAGGCATCTGATCTACTATTCTAGAGACCCTCCAAGATAAGAAAATCAATATTAATCCATTTTAAACTGATGTGTATGATTCCATTTTGGTCCTCTGCTATTGTATTTCTTTTATTCTTTCAAAGAATACCTTATTCTCTTTGACAAAAGAGAAAACATAATGATATTCTTCCAGTCTTTTTACTTTAACCTCTGAAAGGTTAACATATAGTTATTATTTGGCAATGACAGAAACAAAAACAAGGGACCCTTTCAGCAGATATCGTGGAATCCTTTCCAGAGATCACCATACCTTGAGCCTCAACCAGGCTATGCAGGAATGGACTGATGCCAGAATGAGAAGGTTTAGGAACCCACCAGGGTTTTTAGAGTTCTCTTTGTTGCAAGTTGCACCCATGCATGCAGAGATTCTCCTAACTAAAGGGCAAAACTTCTTTAGGTTTTAATTAGGCAGGAGGTAAACTGGTAGGGAGTACCTCTTGATTGGATAAAGCTTGCTGCTGGGGGTAAAATCTGTAAGAGGAAAGGCAACTGTTTCTCTTATTCCTGCTTTAATAAACCAAAGCGCTTAGTAGATACTTTCTGCTTGAGCAGAAAGGAAGGTTACAAGGAAGGGCAGGGGCTGCAATAAATAAAAACTGTCAGCAACAAGATAGAGAAACTATAGCAAAAGGGAGTTGCTTCCATTTTCTCTCCAACCTCTGCTCCTCTTCTCCGGCGGCTGTCTTGCCGGTCCTCCTCTTTTCCAGCTCACCTTAATGTTTTGTTTAACTAAAATGTTGCGTGTCAGCTCCTTGAGAGTCGGGACCATTGTTTTCTTGTCTTGTATCCCGGAATTTAGTACAGTTTTGACAAGTAGGAAGTACTTCATAAATGTGATGTCTCTCTAGCTCCTCAGTGATCTATTTATCTCTCACTGCCCTCTTCTTGAAATGATAGCCATGTTTGCATGAGGTAAAATCATCAAAACGGTAGATCTTGCTGCTAAGCCTCGAGTCAGGAGAAACTGCGTATTTGCAAAACCGAAGTGAATATCGCTGCCAATTCCAAGAAAGCCCTTTTCTCTAGGTGCCTTTTTTTTATTCTCACCCCATCCTTTTCTTGAAATATAACAGGTACTGCTCAGGTATATTGAATCCACAATGAGAATATTCATCCTAAAGCCTCAAGGCAAATAACAGCTAATTTCGGTTAGCATCTAAGATATTAATCTTCTGGTCCCTTCTTGCTTCTTCCTTTCTCTTTTCTTACTGATTATCAGGCTTCTTATGTTCCACCTGCATGATAAAACACACATGAGCATACACACAAACGCACACATACATGTGTATACACACATATATGAATTTCAGAGCTAAGAGTTAACGCCAAGGCTATCTAGTTAAAGAGATTTAGGAGTCCCCAGTGCCATATATTGTTTGTATCATTATCTCCTTGTCCTTATTTTTAATCTCACCCCAGTTCAAGATGTACATTGCAAAAAAGAATACATAGCATTGCATTAGCTAAGTTTGATGACTATCCAGCCAAGATTCAGTTTAGGGTTACATAATTACTTTTGAATATCACATTTATCTCAAAATAAGGATTGTGATATTGGAAATTTGGGGGTCCTTGAATTAATTTTGAGGTCCCTGGTCTAAACTTCCTGTGAACATTTAGATCTCTTTCAAACTACATTTCCCATGATTCCTCTTGTGTAATCAGGTGGGAAGGAAGTGTAATAAAGTAACCAGGAGTATAAAGACTGAGGACTGGATTGGTACTTCCTCTCTTTGGTGTTTTGGAGCAGAGCCAGGATGAGAGGAAGGGGTAACAGGGAGTGTGTATTTTAAACTAACTCTTAACAGTCATGTGGCTTCATTTTTCTAAATGGCTTTCAATAAACCCTTTGAAACAATGATATTTTTAATTTTATCACTCTATATTAATTTTATTTCTTACAGGATCCAGAGTTGGTCTGAGATACCTTAACTAGGAACATCATGGCAGAACAAAAATTTGGCTCTGACCGAATTCCCTACTTATTTTGTGATTTAGGTTAGGATGTTGATTATCTAATCCAGGAGCCATAGATACTAAACATCATGATGCTTAATTAGAATATTATGAGCATTAGGCAAAAACACCACCAAATCACACTGACATGTTATGTACTTTGAATGATTAGAATTAGGATTTTTTGAATAGATATTTAGACATTTCAACTTAGTGACAAGTTATTTACTGATACATGCATACACTATTAAAAACGTTTAATATACTTCTAGAAAAGGGGGTAAACAACCTTTATAGAATGTTCTAGAAAGTACAAAGTGAATTTTTAATATGTAAGATGTTTGTAATTATTATTTTTCAGTTGCAAAAAATAACTATTGATATAACTTCCTACCACAAAAAAAAAAAAAAAAGATTATGGCAGTGTGTTACTGTTCATTTCAGCTTAATTTTTTTTTTCCTAGAAGAGAATTTGAATATAGTTTCCTTTAATATTTCAAATATTAATGGTGAATGATTTAGATATATTTAAATTAGACAGTTACACAGTCTATCTTGAAATCAGTAGAACACATATCTATTTTAAACCCATTAAAGACTACCAAAATACAATTTTACTTTAATATAGCAGACCTCATCTATTGATTTGCTAACTCTAATTTAAAGGAAGGCTTTCTTGCACAAATGACATTCAGTTTCATAATTCTTTTTTAATAAGGCAATCGTTTGTTCTGAAATTTATTTGCTTAAGATAATGAAGCAGGATTACTGAGGAATTAACAGGAATGCTGTTAATTTCTTTCCCTATTTCCATTGCCTTTCTCTTTCAACTTCAGAATAAGTTGATTTATTTTCCTTAGGCTAGTATTATTGTAAATGCAAGTGCAAAAAATGAAAATAAATATTACTTAAATATTTTTCTACTAATGAACCTCATAATTCTATTAATTTTATTTTGAAATCTCATCTTTGTCACTTAGTGCCTCTTTCATCAGTCACAATATTTTAATGTTGCATTTCAAATATTTATAACATAACGATGACAGAAATAAATTGTTACATAGGAAGGACCTAAATATATAATCAGACATACTATCTCTCAAAAAAGTTTCAATATACTATTCTAGTATGAAAAATCCATTTAACCCAGGAAAAATTGATAGATATTTTTAGGAAATAGCATGTTTTTCAGTTTTGTGGTTGAGTTCCTTTCAGAGATTGTCAAAGAAAGAACATCTTATTTCATTTTCCTAACCATTCCCTTTTTTGTTGTTAAAAATAATTTATTTCAAATGGGTTCAATTTTAATTAATCTTTCTATGTAATTATTTTGCAATGATTATATTTTACTGGCATTGAATTTCAAAACTATTTTGAAGAATTACCTATTGATAGAAATAATGAGGCAAACATCCACCATGCCTATTATTTTATAACTACATGGAATGATTATCTAAGTGAAAAATTCCATTGATTAAATAATAAAAGTAGGAGAGTACTCTAGCATACCTAGCAAACTCTAATCTCTAGAGTTTAACAAAATAAGCTAGTCAACATTTAAATGCATTGTAAAGATACCAACTAAAAAGAAAAAATAAGGCATAATTAAAATAAAATTGGGCCAACTTCTGGAATCTGATAAAATGGTCTTTATTATCAAAATTAAAAAGAATCTCTGGTTCTAAAAATATGTGTACTTCCCAATATCCAATCCCCTCAAAAAAAGGGAGAACCCTAAAGAGAAGAAGTTCTTAAATTTGGGTCTGGCTCTGAATCAAGATTTCGATTGACTAGAAACACTATTACCATTGACTTCTTATTGACACTATCATGTGATGTCAGTGAAAAATATCTTGCTCCTTTGAGTTGGTTCTATGGTTCAGTGGCTGACCATTTCTTTATTCCTTATAAGATATGAAAATATCAAGTCTAGGTGATTAGCCTTAGAGTGAGGTCATTTCTGCAATATTAGAAAAGTTGTAAAGTGTTGATTATTGAAGACTAAAATTAATGATTCAAAGCCCAATATTTTATTTTACCCAGTTTTTACTAAATCTCCTGGGACCCCATTGAGAATTTAATTGAAACATATATATGAGATACAAAGTGCCTAGTAAATAGGAGAACAAAGCTATTATATTAGAATATAGGCCAGAGGTATCATATATTTTTAATTGCAAGGAACTTTAGAGATGATTTTAAACAAACATCTCATTGTACAAATTAGGAAATTAAATCTCAGGGAGTTTGAGAATTGCAAAAAGATTACATAGGAATTAAATGACAGAAATAATAATAATAATAATAATAATAATAATAACTAGCATTTCTATAGCAGACCATGTGCCAAGAGCTATTACAAATATTATCTCAATTTTTCCTCATAATAACCTTGGGATGTAGGTACTGTTTAGAACATATAGTCCCTGATTCCAAGTCCAGCATACTTTTTTTCAATATCACACCATATTAAAAAAATAGGTTGAAGAGTTCAGTATTAGGTTATACTTCCTTTTACTTTACCTATTTCATAGTAAAGATGATAATGTAAAGTAATTAATGAACTAAGTATTTTGCCAAATTTTGTCCCATTTACAAAAATTGGCTCTTTTCCATGAGAATATCTTCTATTAAATTGCTAGAATCTCACTGGAAAACATGATACAAAATGCCTCACTTCTAAGACCACCACCAGACATCTGCCCTGGACAGATGGGTTACCCTAAAAATAGCATAACGAGCAATGTGGAATATAACTAAAGTACCTCCTATTTCAAACAACGACCATATTAACTAGGTGATCCTGGTTTGTCTGGGTTAAATGACAAATTTTGGACATTGTTGAACATCTGAATATTTTTCTCTTGTTTTCTTTTTCTCCTTTAGATAATAATTTCTGAGATATTTCCTAGCTTCTTGCTATTTCTTACTGATTTTGGCATGAAGTTTTATGTATACTTTCTAGGCTAGTTCCCACTGGATCCATGTGGCTCAGCTTTCCTACTCTCTGCCTATTCAGCACTTAGATGCCCAAGGTCATCCTGAGATCAATTATTCCAAAGTCACAGAGAATATCTCTTTTTAGGAGTGATAACTAACCCCTAACCTTGTGCAAGTTTGGCCAATTTTTCCTTGAAAAAATAATTTTAATGCCTTTGTTGAGACTTAGTTGGTTAGGATACTGAAGAAACAAATTGTGTGTAAAATTTCCTCATCAATTCTAACTGAGGATGAAATCACAAGGAATCAGTGCTTCACTTGACTGGTGGATTTCAACAGGTCATTCAGTCATGTGTCTATGTATATCTTTAATACTTTCCTTTGTGGAATATCCATCTCTGACTAGCTAAGTAAAATTTTTGGTTAATTTATTGAATGACCTAATTTTTAAGTGACTGAAATTATGTACCCACCCAGAATAGTCCCTCATCTTGTTGGACATCATCTTTCTAAATGTGTGACATTAGGTCCAAGAGAGAATACAAAATCAAACTTTTAGTTGTTTTTTTTTAACTAAAGGATGTTTAAGGATGTATGATTTAATTTCTTCATACAATCTGGGGAAATACAGGAGTGGGGATAAGGGAAAGAAAGGAGGAGTAGGGAAGTAAGTATTTATACAGTGCCTTCTATGTGCCAAGTCCTGTGCTATGTGCTTTTTGCAAACATCATCTCATTTGTTCTTCACAGTCACCAGGGGAGTAAGAGCTATTATTATCCCTATTTTACAAGTGAGGAATCTCAAGCAGTCAGTGATCAAGTGATTTGCTCAGCATCCTACAGTTAATAAGTGTCTGAGGTCAAATATGAACTAACAGTTACCTAATTCTAGACCCTGAACTCTATCCCCTGAACAATCTAAACCCCACTCAGCACCAATAAATCACAGCTATTCTATGTCTCAGTGGGTTAAAAAACTTTATTGAAAGATTTCTTAAAAAATCTTTCAGCATCTTCAGAGCCCTGAGGTTCACTTAGTGATGAGCCACTAAGAACATAATTTAGCTTATCCTCAGACACTCAACATACAACTCTTTTCTGAGCTCATATTCATAGTTTTCCTAGCTTGATAGGTCTTAACAGATAATTGGTTCTGCAATACATATTGTTACCCTTGGGAGTGGTGTGGTATGATGTGGAAAATTGTGCCCTCCCTCCGCTCAAAACTTTCTCAATAACATCAGACTCATAAAGGAAAAAATGAAATACACCATAGCAAAAATAGCACTAAAATAGAAGTAAGAAGACCTGAATTTTGGCCACAGATCCTCCACAAATTAGCTTTGTAGATTTTAAACATGTTGCTTAAGTCCTTTGGGTCTCAGTCTAATTATCAGCACAATTAGGACATTAGACTAGAAGCTCTCTAAGACTCTTTGTCATCTATCTATCTATCTATCTATCTATCTATCTATCTATCTATCTATCTATCTATCTATCTATCTATATTAGGGGGTGTAATCCCTCAAAAGTTCCTGGAAGACTAAGGAAGGAGATTTTTATTTTTTTTTAATTTCTTAATGTAGTTTCTGGAATGGTACCTGGTGGAATCTCATTTTTTGAATCCTGATCCCAAGTTATATAAACTTTAGTTTATAGGACAACCTCTCCTGTTCTCTCCCTTAGGGCTGACTCATTTTTAACTCAGTTTAGCCAGCAGGGTTTGCTCCTGTTTGTTCTCTACATCCTACCATGCCCTAAGGCTAATGTGACTATGGGCTTTATGTGTCCTATATTTGAAAACATGTGGGTCAATGCTCATTGAAACATAGAGCACAAATGTTTCATTTCCAGGAACACTACCTTAACTCAGATATATATGAAGCCACTTATCATGGATATTGTAAAGAGCCTTCATTAGTCAGTGCATTGGACCAAATGATCTATAAGTTTTGATTTTTTTCCTTAGCTCTTATGATCCTATGAACCTATCCTCCTTTTATAAATTATTTCTTCACGCCACCTCAGATACACAGAGATAGTCATACCATCAATCTTGACATCACCTACAAATTTATCATGTTCATTAACCTGCATTATCAAGAATTCTGAAATAGCCTTATCCAATCATCTACTGGCTTAACCCTTCTGCTTCTATCTTTTTCATCTTCACCATGACCTTCAATTCTTTGACCCATCAATTCTCTCCAAGTCCATCTCCCCTGCACTAGCCACTCCTCTTCTTTTATACTTGATTCCTGATGAAACAGTTCAACTTTCCAAAGCCATTTCTCTTGAATTCCTTGCCTCTTAATATTGTTGATTATACCCACCTTTGGATCACTCTCACCATTTGATGCCTGTATCTTTGCTGCTGAATGAAGGTGCAGAAAATCACACAACCACTCTGACTGGATCTTGTACATATTTATGTTATAAAACTTTAACTGGGATCTCACTGCTGCTAAGCAATCCTAGTGTACCTCACTTATCAACTCACTATCTCACTCTCCATGGTGTCTCTTTCATACCTTTTCTTTCCTCTCTCATGGCTTTGTCTTGTGTCTTCTCCTTCATATAGCCAACTGCTTTTCAGACATCTCAAATTGGATGTCCAGTAGACATTGTAAACTCAACGAAATTAAAACAAAACTCATTATCTTTTCCTCTAAAACCTCTACCCACTCTTACTTTTCCTATTTCTTTAGAGGGCAATGTCAGGCTCCCAACTTGTCATCCTGAATTCATCACTGTCTCTTATTTTGCCTCTCCCTGAAGCCATATCCATATTCTTCTAAGACCTTTTTTATTTCACCTTCACGTGTTTCAAATATGTCCTCTTCTTTTCTTTGACACTGCAGCTAGTCTAGTGGAGGTTCTCTTCACCTCATATTTTGATTACTTCAATAACCTGGCATCAATCTCTTCCCACTCCAATCCAACCTCTATTCAGCTACCAAAGTGTTTTTTAAGCCCCACTCTGTAACTCCTCTATTCAATAAACTGCAGTGACTTCCTTTTAACTCCATGAACAAATATATATCCTCTGCTTGGCATTCAAGGACATTTATAAGGAAAGTTCCTCATAATTCTCCAGTCTTCTCATATCTTTGTTCCCAATATATACTTTAATCCAGTGGCACTGGTTATTCCAAGAAAAAGAATCTGAAATCTTTTTGTTCTATATGAGTTTTTTTTTCTGGTTGTCTACTATATTTAGAATATTCTTTCTTCACTCTGACCATTGATCACCCTGGCTTCCTTTAAGAATCAGCTAAAATTGGGGGCAGCTGGGTAGATCAGTGGATTGAGAGTTACCCCTAGAGATGGGAGGTCCTAGGTTCAAATACAGCCTCAGACACTTCCCAACTGTGTAATCCTGGGCAAGTCACTTGACCCCCATTGTCCACCCTTACCACTCTTCCACCTAGGAGCCAATACACAGAAGTTAAGGGTTTAAAAAGAAAAGAAAAAAAAAAGAATCAACTAAAATCTTATCCTCTACAGGAAGCCTTCCCTAATCTCCCTTAAACCGACTAAATTTCCTCTTTTAATCATTCTGTATTTATCTTTACATATAACAATTTATATATGTGTATATATAATGATTATAGCTTGCATATTGACTCCCCTTTTAGATTGTAAGCTCCTCAAAGGCAAGGATTGCCTTTTGCCTCTTTTGATATAGGAGGTGCTTAACAGGTGTTTAATATTTGAATGAATGAATGATTCTTTGAGAAAATACAAATCAAATGTGGCAATGTTAATGAAAATAGGTAATACTCTGGAAAGTGGATCTCTACAGATTGAGCCAACACTGGAAGGGATAAAGTGTACTCTGAGGGGGTGGGTTCAAATCATAATTGTTACTTCCTCATATATCTTGAAAGCAGTCCCATAATTTCTCTAAAGCTCAGTTTCCTCATTAAAAAAATCAATGGCTTTGGACAAGACAGCTATTATCATTCTAATAATCTCTGATCTGTTCAAGAAGCTTATATGGTATTTCCACAGAGCTTGTTTTTTTTAATTTCTTTTCTTTTCTTATTCTTTTAAATTTTTTATTTTAAGAAAAATTTTCCATGGTTACATAATTCATGATTTTATTTTACCCTTCACCCTCTCAACCCCGCCACTCCCCCCCCTTCATAGCTAACTCACATTTCCACTAGTTTTAACATGTATGGTCAGTCAAGACTTATTTAAATATTATTGACAGTTACATTGGTGAGGTCTTTTCAGGTCTACATCCCCAATCATATCCTCATCAACCCAAGTGTTCTAGCAGTTGTTTATCTTCTGTGTTTCCACTCCTGTAGTTCTTCCTCTGAATGTGGGTAGTGTTCTTTTCCATAAGTCCCTCAGAATTCTCTTGGGTCATTGCATTGCTGCTAGTACAGATGTCCATTACATTCGATTTTACCACAGTGTATCAGTCTCTGTGTACAATGTTCTTCTGGCTCTGCTCCTTTCACTCTGCATCAGTTCATGGAGGTTTTTCCAGTTCACATGGAATTCCTCAAGTTTATTATTCCATTGAGCACTATAGTATCCCATCACCAACATATACCACAATTTGTTCAGCCATTCCCTAATTGAAGGGCATACCCTTGCTTTCCAGTTTTTTGCCACCACAAAGAGCATAGCTTATAAATACTTTTGTGCATGTCTGTTTATCTATGATATCTTTGGTGTACAATCCCAGCAATGGTATGGCTGGATCAAAGGGCAGGCATTCTTTTATCACTCTTTGGGCATAGTTCGAAATTGCCATCCAGAATGGTTAGAACATTTCATAACTCCACCAGCAGTGCATTAATGTCCCAATTTTGCCACATCCCCTCCAACATTCATTACTCTCCCCTGCTATCATTTAAGCCAATCTACTATGCCTGAGGTGATGCCTCAGAGTTGTTTTCATTTGCATTTCTCTAATTATTAGTGATTTAGAACACTTTCTCATATGCTTATTAATACTTTTGATTTCATTATCTGAAAATTGCCTATTCAATTTCCTTGCCCATTTATCAATTGGGGAAGGGCTTGATATTGTACACAATTGATTAGTCTCCTTGTATATTTGAGTAATTAAACCTCTGTCAGAATTTTTTGTTATAAAGATTTTTTTTTCAGTTTATTGTTTCCCTTCTGATTTTGGTTGCATTGTCTTTGTTTGTACAAAAAAAATTTAATTTAATATAATCAAAATTATTCATTTTACATTTTTTAATTTTCTCTAACTCTTGCTTGGTTTTAAAAACTTTCCCAGAGATCTGACAAGTATATTATTCTGTGTTCACCTAACTGACTTACAGTTTCCTTCTTTATATTCAAGTCTTTCACCCATTCTGAATTTATCCTGGTATAGGGTATGAGATGTTGATCTAAACCTAATCTCTCCCATATTGTTTTCCAATTTTCCCACCAGTTTATGTCAAGTAGTAGATTTTTGTCCCAAAAGTTGGGTTCTGTGTTTATCATACACTGTCTTGCTGATGTCCTTAACCCCCAGTCTATTCCACTGATCCTCCCTTCTGTCTCTTAGCCAGTACCATATTGTTTTGATGACTGCTGCTTTATAATATAGCTTAATATTTGGTACTGCTAAGCCACCTCCCTTTACATTTTTTTTCATTATTTCCCTTGATATTCTTGATCTTTTGTTCTTCCAAATAAACTTTGTTATATTTTTTCTAATGCAGTAAAAAAGGTTTTTGCTACTTTGATAGGTATGGCACTAAATAAGTAAATTATTTTGGGTAGAATGGTCATTTTTATTATGTTAGCTCGTCCTACCAATGAGCAGTCAATATTTTTCCAATTGTTTAGATCTAGTTTTACTTGTTTGAAAATTGTTTTGTAGTTATGTTCATATAATTCCTGTGTTTGTTTTGGTAGATAGATTCCTAAGTATTTTATTTTAAATGGTATATCTCCTGCTACCTCTTGTTGCTATGATGTGTTGGAAATATATAGAAATGCTGATGATTTATATGCATTTGTTTTGTATCCTGCAACTTTGCTAAAGTTTTTTTTATTATGTCCACTAACTTTTTAATTCATTCTCTAGGATTTTTTAAGTAGACCATCATATCATCTGCAAAGAGTGAAAGCTTAGTCTCCTCATTGCCTATTTTAATACCTTCAATTTCTATTTCTTCTCTAATTGCAACTGCTAGTGTTTCTAGTACAATGTTAAATGATAGAGGTGATAATGGGTATCATTGATTCACACCTGATCCTATTGGAAAGGTTTCTAATTCATCCCCATTGCATATGATGCTTGTTGATGGTTTTAGATATGTACTGTTTATTATTTTTAGGAAAGGTCCTTCTATTCTAATACTTTCCCATGTTTTCAATAGGAATGGGTGTTGTATTTTATCAAAGGCTTTTTCAGCATCTATTGAGATAATCATGTGATTTTTGTTTGTTAGACTTATCATCAATTATGTGGATGGTTTTCCTAATGTTGAACCAACCTTGCATTCCTGGTATAAATCCCACCAGATCATGGTGGATGATACTCTTGATTACTTGCTAGAGTCTTTTTGCTAGTATTATATTTAAGATTTTTTGCATCTATGTTCATTAGAGAGATTGGTCTATAGTTTTCTTTCTCTGTTTACGATCTACTTGGCTTTTAAATCAGTACCATATTTGTGTCATAAAAGGAATTTGGTGGGACTCCTTCTTTGCTTATTATATCAAATAATTTGTATAGTATTGGGATTAGTTGCTCTTTGAATGTCTGATAGAATTCACTTGTGAATCCATCAGGCCCTGGCGATTTTTTCTTAGGGAGTTCTTTGAGGGCTTGTTCAATTTCTTTTTCTGATATAGTATTATTTAGGTATTCTATTACTTCTGCTGTTAATCTAGGCAATTTACATATTTGTAAATATTCATCCATATCTCCTAAATTGCTATATTTATTGCCATGTAATTGGGCAAAATAATTTTTAATCATTGCCCTAATTTCCCCTTCATTGGAAGTGAGGTCTCCCTTTTCATTTTGATACTGTCAATTTGGTTTTCTTCTTTCCTTTTTTTTATTAGATTGACCAATACTTTGTCTATTTCATCTGTTTTTTCAAAAAACCAGCTTCTAGTCTTATTTATTAATTCAATAGTTCTTTTAGTTTTGATTTTATTAATTTCTCCCTTGATTTTTAGTATTTCTAATTTAGTTTTCATCTGGGGATTTTTAATTTGCTCGCTTTCTAATTTTTTAAGTTGCATACCGAATTCATTAATCTCCTCCATCCCTAATTTGTTAATATATCCACTCAGGGATATAAATTTCCCCCTGAGTACTGCCTTGGATGCATCCCACAGAGTTTGGTAGTATGTCTCATCATTGTCATTCTCTTCAATGAAATCATTAATTATTTCTGTGATTTGTTCTTTAACTAAGTGATTTTAGAGAATCATATTATTTAATTTCCAATTAGTTTTTGATTTACCTGATCAGGTGCCCTTACTAATTATTATTTTTATTGCATTATGATCTGAGAAGGTTAAATTTATTATTTTTGCTCTTTTGCATTTGTTTACAATGTTTCTATGCCATATTACATGGTCAATCTTTGTGAATGTACTATGTGCAGCTGAAAAGAAGGTGTATTACTTTTTGTCCCTATTCATTTTCTCCACATATCTAATAAATCTAATTTTTCTAGGACTTCATTCACCTCTCTTACCTCTTTATAATTTATTTTTGGTTTGATTTATCTAGATCTGACAAAGGAATATTTAGATCTCCCACTAGTGTAGTTTTACTATCTATTTCCATCTTGAGCTCTACCAGTTTCTCCTTTAGGAGTTTGGATGCTATGCCATTTGGTGCATATATATTGAGCACTGTTATTTCCTCATTGTCTATACTGCCTTTAATCAGGATGTAATGACCTTCCCTGTCTTTTTTAATCATATCTATTTTTACTTTGGCTTTGTCAGAAATCATGATCACCACTCTTCCCTTCTTTATCTCATTTGAAGCCCAAAAGATTTTGCTCAAGCCCTTTAACTTAAATTGTGAATGTCCACCTGACTCATATATGTTTCTTGTAGACAACATACGGTAGGATTTTGGTTTCTAATCCACTCTGCTATTTGCTTCCGTTTTATGGGCAAGTTCATCCCATTCACATTCACAGTTATAATTATCAGTTGCTTATTCTCTGAAATTTTGGTATCCTCTCCTTTTTCTACTCCTTCTTCTTACCCTATTTCCTTTTAAACCAGTGGTGTGCTTAAAACCAGTAACCCTAGTCCCTTCCCTTGATTTAATTCCCTTTCTACCCCCTCACTTATCATTCCCCTCTTTTTATTTTTAAGTCCTAATGAATTCCCTCTCCCTTCTTTTTCCCTCCCTTTTTTGACCTCCCACTCCCCTGCTTCCCTTGGTCTATCCCTTCTGACATTCTCAGTAGGGTTAGATAGAGTTTTTTATCCCAATGGATAATATAGCTACTCTTCCCTCTCCGGGTTGATTACACTGAGAGTAAGGTTTAAATATTACCTCTTAATGCACTCTTCCTCTCCTTCTTATAATAGTATTCATCCCTTCTGCTTCCCATGCCCTCTTTGTGTATAATAGAATATCTTATTTTTCTTATTCACTCAAGTTTATCTTGGTATCTTTTACTATTCACCCCCTTTCCCACCCCCATATCATCTTAGACCATTTAGTATTCCAAACTCTCCCTATGAATAATTCATCTAATTACTATAATAGTGAATACTATAATGGTGAATAGAGTTCACTACCAAGAGTTTTACATAACATTTCTCCACATTGGAATATAAATAATTAGATCTTATTGAAGCCCTTAAAGAGGCAAATTTAAAAAAAAAACATGAGTTTTCTTACTTTCTCTTCTGTTTCTTATTTACCTTTTCATGTTTCTCTTAATTTTTGTAATTGGTTATTGAAATTTCCATTTAGTAGTCCTAGTCTTTTTTCTGTGCAAATACTTGGAAATCTTCTATCTTGTTGAATGCCCATACTTTCCTTGGAAATACATAGTCAGTTTTAATGGGTAGGTGATCCTTGGTTGTAGACCCAGTTTTCTTGCCTTTCTGAATATCATATTCCAAGCTTTGAGGTTTTATAGCATGGAGGCTGCCAGATCCTGTGTGATCCTGATTGGTGCTCCTTGATATCTGAATTGTCTCTTTCTGGCTTCTTGTAAGATTTTTTCTTATGGATCCTTTTAATATCTATATTGCCCTTTTGTTGTAGAATTTCAGGGAAGTTTTGCTGAATAATTTATTTTAGAATGGAGTCCAAAATTCTATTAATGTCTGCTTTTTCAGGAAGACAAATGATTCTCAGATTGTCTCTTTTAGACCTGTTTTCTTGATCTTTCAATTTCTCATTGAGATATTTCATGTTTCCTTCTATTTTATCAGTCTTTTGACTTTGTTTTATTTATTCTTGTTTTCTTGAGAGATCATTGGCTTTTACTTGCCCAATTCTTGTCTTTAGAGACTGGTTTTCTGCTATAAGCTTGTGATTTTCCTTTTCAATTTGGTCTGTCCTTTTTTCCACCTGTTTGATTTTGGTCTCTAATTTGCTTATCAATTCTTTTGATTTGGGGGCATCTTTTTCAAATTGCCCCATTCTAGCCTTTAGAGACTGGTTTTCTGCTACAATCTTTTGGTTCTTGGCTACAAACTTTTGGATTTATTTTCAATCTGGTCATTTCTGGTCTTTGATTTACTTGCAGCATTTTCCAATTGTGAAATTCTGCCTTTTAAACTGTTATTTTCTTGCCAGATCTCTTCCATCTTTCTCATGATCTCAGATTTGAACTCTTCAAAACTTTGTGACCCATTTTCATTGTTTTGGGAAGGTTTGGATATAGTTACTTGTTTGTTCTCCTCTGCTGTTTGTTCTGTTGTCTGGATATTTTCTGTGTAAAAGTTGTTGAGTATTAAAGGTTTCTTCTTGATCTTTCTCTTCTGGGGTTCCTGATTCTGGCTTGCCATTGTTAGCCCAGAGCCCTCTCACCTTTATGCTCACACCCAGGTTCTGTCTGCGTTCTTTAGGGTCTTGAAGTCTCAGGTCTAGTTGTTGTCAAGGTCAAGCCTCCTGATGGTCCCCTTCCTTGTTCTTCTGCCTGAAGCACCTTTAACAGTCTCAGGGTGCTGCTTCCACAGTCAAGCACCCCTCTGCACTGTGTCCCCATTCATGGTCCAGTCTGGGCTCAGGATCCACCTCTGCATTCCCTCCTTTAGCCCTCTCCTCTATCCATGCCTTTGTCTGAGCCTGAGCTCAAGGTCTGTTTTCAAAGGCTGCTTGTTCTTTAGCCTCTTGGGGTCTTAAGTCTTGCTACTCTCAGGATCAGGCCTTGGTGAGCTGCCAGTGACTTAATGGGTGCCCCAAACTTGCTCTAACTCTTTTGAGATGAGTTTGGCACCTTGGTGGTATGGGGGTTCAGGGGGTTGCTCAGCTCGCATTTTAGTGAGAGCTGTTTCACCCTTTTATAGCATGGAAATGCTCGAATCCCACATACCTTCAATGCTGCACCCTGTTGTGGGGTCTCTTCGTCTGGATTTGTTTTTATGTCTTCTTGAGGACTCTTTTATGTGTAGGTTAGGAGAGATAAAGCAGCTGCTTTTTACTCTGCTGCCCTCTTAACAAGGAAGCCCTTCTTATCTCTTTTAACCTTATCTATTTTTTACTTTGGCTTTGTCAGAGATCTTGATAGTCATCCCTGCCTTCTTTTTCTCATTTGAAGCCCAAAAGATTTTGCTCCATCCTCTCATTTTCACTTTAAGTATGTCTGTCTGTCTCATGTGTGTTTCTTGGAGACAACATATGGTTGGGTTTTGTTTTCTAATCCACTCTGCTATTTTCTTCCATTTTATGGGTGAGTTCATCCCATTCACTTTGTAGTACAAATATGGTGCAGGTCAGAGTTATAATTATCAACTGTGCATTTCCAGACATTTTGATTCTCTCTCCTAGTCCTGTTCTTTCTTCTTTTACCGTTTCCTTCTATACCAGTGTTTTGTTTTTAATTAGTCCCTATAATCCCCTCCCTTGTTGTACTTCCCTTTCTCCCCCCTCCCTTCTTATTCCCTTCTTATTGTTCTTTACAGCCATGGAGCTCTCCCCCCCCAAGCCCTCTCTCTTCCTAGTATTGCTTCCCTCCCGACTAGTCCATTTGTTTCTCTTTTACTTCTCAATAGCATGTGAATCAATTTTCTGCCCCTATGGATCTGATTGTTCTTCTCTAAGTTGATTTCAATGCACTTAAGTATTGAATATTTCCTCTCTCTAACCTCTTTATTCTTACAGTATATTGTTATTTTTCCCTTTGATCCCACGTGCTTCTGTATGGAATATAAATTTATTCCTTTTTGTTTGCTTTCCTATTTTTCTTATTATTATCTTCTTCCCCACAGTTTTGTATATATTTTTACCTACCTACATACATATATACATATATACATATATATATATATTTATATATTTATATATCTCTTGACATTTCATCCTATA
>NC_058130.1:453655142-453720047 GCF_016433145.1 Gracilinanus agilis | reverse complement strand
TACATATATATATATATATATATATTTATATATTTATATATTTATATATCTCTTGACATTTCATCCTATATAGTTTGTTTTTGTTCCCTCTATGTGAACTTGTTTTTCCAGTTATCCTGTTGGTAATAATAGTTTTTAATATTTGCCAATACTGTCTTTTCTTCTTGGGATATAAATTAATTGAACTTGTTTCCCTTAAAGAAGATATTTTTTTCTCCTCTCCCCATTCTCTTAATTACCTCATGATGATTCTCTTGAGTTCTGGGTTTAGGCAGCAAACTTTCTGTTTAAGTCCAGTTTTTTCTTGATAAATATTTGGAAGTCCTCAATTTTATTGAATGACCATACTTTCCCCTGCAATAATGTAGTTAGTCTTGCTGGATAGTTGATTCTTGGTTGTAGACCCAGTTCTCTTGCTTTCCGGAATATTGTGTTCCATGACTTCTGGTCCTTCAATGTAGATGCAGTCAGATCCTCTGTTATCCTAACTGCAGTTCCCTGATATCTGAATGAATTCTTTTTAGCAGCTTGTAATATTTTTTCCTTGGTCTGGTAGTTTTTGAATTTGGCTATAATATTCCTGGAATTGTCATTTGTGAATTAAATGTAGGAGGTGTTCTGTGGATCCTGTCAATTTCACTTTTCCCTCTTGTTCAAGAATTTTTGGGCAATTTTCTCTGATAATTTCTTGTAAAAACTATGTAAACGTTTTCTTTTTTCATAATGTTCTGGTAAACCAATAATTCTTAAGTTGTCTCTTCTAGCTCTGTTCTCCAGATCTTTGGTTGAATCAATGAGGTGTGTCATAGCCTCCTCAAATTTTTCATTTTTTAAATTTTGTTTAATATATTCTTGATGCCTTTTGAAGTCATTTGCTTCTAGTTGTTGAGTTCTGTTTTTTAAATACTGAATTTCATCCCTGGCTTATTGGTAATCCTTCTCTTTCTGGTCTGATTTTCTTTGTAGATCATCTTTTGCCTTCTTTGCTTCATTTTTAAGCTGGCCAATTCTGGCTTTTAATACTTTATTTTCTTGTTTTAGCTCATGTATTTCCTTTTTCAAATTGTCTTCAGACTCTCTTGATTGCTTTTTGAGTTCCTTAAGTTCTTGAGTTAATTGAGTTTTAAATTCTTGAGTTAATTGAATTTTGAGACCTTCCAAAACCTGTGTCCAGTTCTCTGGAACTACTTCCTCTTCTTCTATTTCTATTTCATATGCTCTCTTTTCACTTCCTTGAAAGAAGCTGTCAATTGTCATTTCTTTTCTCTTTTTCTGTTGCTTAATCATGTTTTTTCCCTTCCTTGTTCTTCTACTTTGAACAGATGTATTTAGTGATCTTTAATGAAAGATCCAGCTAGTAATGGAGGTTTGTTGTTACTTTCTCTGCCCTCTGAAGATTTCTTGTTTGTTCAATTGTTGGGATTAATCCTCTATTGATTGGATTATTCTTACTCCTTTATCTGCCCTAAGGTTAGAACCTTGAGGTGAGGGAAAAACAAACAAACAGAGAAAAAAACACAAAAAGGTGGGGTGACAAGAAGGAGAGTTTTTGCTGAACTGAACGCTGCAGCAGTGGGGTCCCCCTGTGTTGTTCACTGTGTTTGATCTGGTTTTCTTTCCTCTTGAAGCCCTGCATTCTCTATCTCGGTATGAGGAAGCCAAGCTGTTTGCGGTCTGGGGTTTGGCTCTCTCTAAACCACCATCCTCTGGGCATTTTTGCTGTGTTTCTCTGGTTTTCTCCTCCAGTCACCTCTCCAGCGCCTGTGTTTGATGCCTGAGTCTGATGCCAGCAAGGCCCTCTCTCCCGACTGGTGTGCCCACCAGCCATTAGATTTCCCAACCTGCTGGCAACTCCTCACAGCAAGTGGGGGAGGCATCCTGGGATCCTGGGATTCCCCTTCTACACCCTCAGACCCAACAGTTCAAGAATTGAAGCCTTTTTCTTGGCATACCTCTTTAGTTATGCTGCAGTATTGTTCCCCCTGCTTTGTCCTGTTATTAGATTTGGTCCTCTTTCTTCTTGAACTGCATTGTTTTCTATCTTGGTGTGTAAGGGTGCAGAGGTTTTAAGATTTGCTCTGCCTAAGCCACAATCTTCCCAGAACCCCACAGTGTTTATTTTAACAACTAGAAGCAAATACAATTAATTTCTTTAGAAGGTCTCATTTCAATTTTTAAAAAATGTGTTTCTACATATTCCCACAAGACTTATTAACAAATTGATAATCAAATAATAATGTTTTATAAGGTTATTTTCATACTATTTATATACAGAACTTTTATACCTACTTCTGAGCAAGGTAAAAGTAACTATTAATGATTACAAATAATTAGGAATAATTACAAATCACTACTTTATTAAGATGAGTCATCTATTAATACTATATACCCTCTAAGTATAAGACTTTTGTGGAGAATTTCAAAAGTCTTGTTTTTTTAATCCATTAACAGAAAAAAAGAATCTATTATATAAGTATAAGTGAAAGTAAAATATTCTTAGTGACCAAAGATAAATTCTTTTGATAAAAAATGGCATTTTATTTTACTAAAATTCTAGTGATTTCTCATCCTAAATATTTGCTATCTTTGACCTTCGAAGATCAGTATTTTAAGTCATTTTGTGAGCTTGTTATTTGTCTAGTTGTTTACAGCACATTATAATAAGATAACTTTAAGAATCATGTAAAAAGAACTCTCTTTTTTCTCTTTGATATATACTTATAGTTTAATTCCCCCAGACTACCAAGGACTATGAGTTTTCTTGGGCCAGTCTTAGCCAGGGGCAATCTGGGAGTTTAGGATTCTGATTGAAATAAAATGAGAAACCTGTTAAACATGTGACTATTAACAAAAGAAGTTTGGTTCCACAGTTGTTGTGGTGGCTTCCCCAGTAGAAGTGTGTCAAGCTTGAGAAGTCTATGGTTTTTTAGGCTCTGGGCTTTTTTACTTAGGTAAGCAGAAAGGTATACCAACAAATCTAGTTTTAGTATCCTTGAATAATTAAGTCTTCAAAATAGCTTCATTTTCTTTTAGGAGAAAAACAGTAAAATCAAGCTTAAGCCTTGCCTTGTAGAAGGGACCTTAGAAGATATTGCACCCACAATAGGAGATGTGAATATAAAGTAATGCAATTTACTTAGTAACTTGTTTATTCAGTCATTTGTTTTTAGATACATATACCTGATTTTATGTAAGCCTGAGACTTTCTTCTAAATGTCAAAATAGGCATTCTGTATGCATAAGTGAATGCTGTTCCCATTGTACAAAACATTTTTTCTATTTGTATGTTTTTGGAGTTGACTTCAAAAGTACCCAACGCAATAAGACTTCTTTCCTTGTAGCTATATCTCAGTTTTTACTCTTGAATTTTTATTTTTCAAATATGTCATTATTTTATTCATCAAAATGAACTCTGAATACATTTTCCTAGGTCAAAATTCCAACCCACTCTCAAAGAATGAAGACATCCCCATGAGGAATATCAAAAGAATATTCTGCGAATTCTGAAGGCCAATATAAAAATGGTTCAGAGCAATAGTAGGCAAAGATACTAATTTTAATGGGACAGTATGTCATTAGATCTTATACTATGTGAAGTGAAATAAGATTAAAGTTAGAAAAGTAGGAAGTAGGCAAGTTATTAAGGGTTTTACCAGTCAAACAGAGAGGAAACATTTCTTTTAATATTAAGCCAAAAAACTTTAGAATTTTGATCCTTGAGATAATAGGGAGACTTTAGTGTTTTTTGAATAGGGAAATGACCCACAAGAAAGCTATTGCTGTTTCAAAGTGTCATGTGATGAGTATCTGGAATGTGATGATGGCAGTGTCAGAGAAGAGAAGGGAGTGTATTTGAGAGATGTTGCAAAGGTAGAATTCCCAAGACTTGACAACAGATTGAAAATAGAGGGTGAGAGAGAGTGAAGAATTATGGGTGATATCTGAATTGTGGGACTGGTTATTGGGAGGATGTTGATTTGACAGCAATAGGAAAGTGAAGACAAGTGGTTCTTTTGAGAAGGAAGATAAATGAGTTCATTATTAGATATGTTTAAGATTCCAATAAACAGTTGGATAGATGAGAATGTAGCTCATGACAGATGATATTGATTGATAAATAGATCTGAAAATGAACTTCACAGAATTAATTCTATGAGATATATTGAGATCATTAAGTGAAATAGAATAGAGGAAGAAAAGAAGAGGAACAAGGACAGAAGCTTAGATAATATTCATGTTTAGTCATAAAACCTAGATGAAAATATAGCTTAAAAAAGCCCAAGGAAAGGTCAGACAGATAAGAAGAAGAGAGAACAGTATCATAAAATCTGGAGAAGAGAATCAAGCAAAAGGAGAAATGGACTATCAAAAGCTGCCAAAAGTAAAGATAAGAAAGTTGTGGATTTACTTGAATAGGATTTTAAGATGTCTTGTAATCCAATCCTTTACATTTTACAAATGGAAAAAATTGAAGACCTGAAAAGTTAAATGAATTACCTCAGGTCATACAGCTAAGTGGCAGAGCTAAAATTAGGATACTCTTTCTTTAACTTCAAATTCAGCATTCTTTCCACTATGCTCAGTTATCTGTGGCAAAGAGGGCAGTATTCATGCTTTTCTCTTCCTGGTCACAGTACACTTGGAATCTTGTGTTCTGTTCAATGCCAAAAATCTATATTTTAGGACAAATATTTCCAAACTTGAGAATAAGCAAATTGAGGCTACTGGGAATGCACAACCATGTGATAATAACTGTTAAAAGAGGCTGACATATTTAGCAATAGAAAATATAATTGCAGGAGAGGCATGTGAATACCTCTCTTTGAGAATTGAAGGGCTCTAATGTGTAAAAGGGATGCGATTTTTTTTCCTCCTTAATCACAGGGG
The DNA here is from genome assembly GCF_016433145.1 of Gracilinanus agilis. Taxonomy (NCBI): domain Eukaryota; kingdom Metazoa; phylum Chordata; class Mammalia; order Didelphimorphia; family Didelphidae; genus Gracilinanus; species Gracilinanus agilis. The sequence continues at coordinate 453,715,160 of NC_058130.1, read as the reverse complement.
ACCTGAATAGGAATGAAGAAAGTAAATAAGAGAAGAGTTTCTATTTCATATTTAAAAAATAACTTGCTAATAATTCAATCAGTAAAAGAGTGAAATAGGCTGCCTCTGGAGGCAATGGTGACACCAGTTCCAGTGGTTTCTTGAAACCAAGTCTGGATGGTCAGAGAGTAGGGATATTTTAGAAGAGGTCTTTTTCATATACAAATTAAACTACATAACATCTGAAGCAATTAGATAACAGAAACAATCTTCTAACAATGATATTCAAATGAGGCAGCTAAGAGACATAGAAGATGGAATGCTAGACTAGTATAAAGCTCAATTTGAATATGGATTTTGTGTCAGTCATTTAATGTGTGACCCTGGGCAGCTTGATTGACTTCTATGAACCTTAACTTCCTCATCTATTAAATGGGAATCATAATAACACTAAACTTTCCAGGATGTTGTGATAGTAAATCAGATAACAAATTCAAAATATTTGGCATATATTAACGTGTACATATTTTATTATGAATCAACATGGCTTGGTGGATACAGAACTGGACTTGTAGTTCAGGGCACAAAACTTGAATCAGATACTTACTGGCTGTGTGACCCCTGGTAACCATTCTGAGCCCATTTCTTCCTTTGTAATATTAGTGGGCTGGACTCTATAGTTTCTTTATTTTTTTTTTAAATTTTTATTTTGAATATTTTCCAATAGTTACATATTTTATGTTCTTTCCCTCTCCCGCAAACCTCCCTAACCCCCCTTAGCTGACACACAATTCCACTGGGTATTACATGTATCATTGATCAAGACCTAATTCCATATTATTGATAGTTGGACTAGAGTTATCGTTTAGTGTGTACATCCTCAGCAATATTTCCAACAGCCCATGTGTTCAAGCAGTTGTTTTTCTTCTGTGTTTCTCCTCCCACAGTTCTTCCTCTGAATGTGGCTAGTTTTCTTTCTCATAAGTCCCTCAGCCTTGGTCTGGATCCTTGCATTGCTGTTAGTAGAGATGGACTCTATAGTTTCTAAGGTACTTTCCAACTCTAAATCTATGATACTATGATTCTATGAATTTTATTTCACAGATTTCAATTCACCAAAAACTTATTGAGCATCTACTACATATGTACAAGTGCCAAAGAAACAGATGTGTGAATTACATTTTTTCCCTCATTTTAATTCTTGATTTTTTTCAACAGTACTGGGGGCCAGAAGGAATGAGATAAACCTGGGTGGTTTCCAAAAAAATCTGTGAATAAACTAGCAAATTATAATCATAATGTGTTATGGGTATGAGGACAGGCTGCATAGTATAGTGGCTCCAATTCTGGGCTTAGTATCAGGAAGGCCTTTTTGTAAATTGTATGTATGAGATGTATAAGTTCTGTGACCATGACATTGAGCACTCTGAGCTCAGACAAGTTACTTTAAGTTATAGAAAGCGTGGGATCTGTCTTTTTCATTGAATTTGTTATATTTCCCCAATTACACTTAGATATAATTTTTTAAAATAATAATTTTCTGACATTAAGGAATCCATCCTCTCTCCCTCCGTCCTCTTCTCTCTCCTCATCCCTAAGAAGCAGATAACATGATATAGGTTAAACCTAAACTGTCAGACAGTACAAACTTCCATGTTCATCATGTTGTGAAAGAAGACACATTGCTTATACTAGAAAAATAAATTAATAATAATAATAAAATGAAAGATGATATACTTCCACAGTATTTCGTTTCCATCAGTTCCTTCTATGGTAGAGGATAGCCTTTGGGTGCTATATTAATAGAACAAATTTTCACACTGAGAAAATAATATGCTATTAGTGTTTTGGAAAATAAGAAAGAGTCCTTTTGACGTGCTTTGGGTACCAGGTGGTTATAGAGCCAAAGTTTTAGGCCTATTTACACAATTTTCAAGTTGAAATTAGGCCTGTTTTGTCACCTTAGGTTTCTATAATTTTAGGATTTTAGTTGACAATTTTTTGGCCACAGTACTCCCATAGAAATGTCAGCGTGGTAGTATCCAAATGTTCCTAGTTTGATTGAATTACATCACCTTTCCCATAACCACTGAGATGAAAACAAAAATTGTTTCCTTCATGATTTTTTAATTTTAATTTTTAATAAATTTCCACATAAATTTTCCAAAGTTATATGATCCATATATTCTCCCTCCCTTCTTCCCTGCCCCAGTTGGAGCTGATAAGAAAGTCAGTCTGGCTTATACATGTATTATCATGCAAAATATATTTCCATATTATTCATTTTTATAAGTGAATAATCTTACAGAATCAAAACCCCAAAATATAAAATTGAATAAACAAGCCAGAAATCCTAACAAAATTATTTCTCATGAGTAGTTATAGATTGATAAGATTTTAGAGTTGAAAGGGAACATAGACACAACCTAGCTCAAGCAAATTATCATACAGATCAATCACCCAAGAACAAAAAGGTTAAGTAATTTTTCACATCTTATATAATTCAATAAATTATACCATTATATTTTATATTTTTGTTATAAAATATAGCAAATTTCATCAAAATAAGCATCCATTTAAAAAGTATGAGTGTATGAACAATAGTTTTACAGCAACCCCAAGCATCTGTTTTTTTGTTGTTTTTTTTGACACCCACAGGCAATGGAGGATCAAGTCGCCAATGAGTTTATGATGTTCTTACTTCAGTCAATGGAGCCAATTTGTCACATAGATTTAAAAAAAAAAACACAGCCTTTTGAAAGATGATATCCATGCCGGGCTATCTGTCTTGAGGCAGTATTTCAAATCATGCTTGAAATAATATTTACAGTGTCATTCTCCAGAACTTAGTGAGAAAACCTCCTACAAATACCATTTCACACGTTATCAAGTTTGCAGCCGATCAGGCAGTGTATGTGTGTATATTTATATATGTATCTGCATATGTGCCTAAATATATGTATACTTTGCAAATACACATGTAGCACATCAGCATCATGAACATACAAAGTATAATATAATAAAATATAATATAAAAATCGTGTTTAAATGAAACATTATGCATAATTATCAACGAAAATGTATTTGATATTTTAAATACTAATATTAGAAGTACTGAATGTTAGCTAAAACATGCAGGTCATTTTCTCACATAACTAGCAGAATAAGATTTTAATGACATTATGTTTTCTACAGCTGTTAATTTTATAAACATATTAATTATATCCCATGTACCCAGGTCCTAATATTATTAGACTCTGTTGTGTGCCTGCATGTGCATGTGTGTATGTGTAATCTAGAAAAATATCACTGTTGAATTTAGCATCAGATGCTGGTGATCACTATTAGAATGACCCCTGTATATATATTCCCTTCCCCGATGAAGTATTAATGATAGAAATAAGTCAATTTCTAGACACTATTGCTGATGCTAACCCCTAAGCATCACTTGTAATCAGAAGCCTTTGAGGAAAGGAGCCATCTTACATTTAGCTTAGCAAATAAAATTTACTATTAAGGATGCTGTGGAGTCTTAGATTTTAAATCTTATTACCCATACCAAAATAAAATGGTATCAGTTTCTTAGGACAAGAAAAGGGGAAATTGATACTATAATCTCATTAATTGAGTGTAAATATAATGTTATGTGGGTAGCGTAAATTTTGAAGAATTTGGAATAAAAACTCAGCTCTAGTTTCTTCATTTTTTTTCTTAAAGGGGAAAGATAGATTCCATAAAATAGTTATCAAAAGAATAAATAGAGGGAAAGGGTATAAATTATCCACTGTTCCTAGACATAAATATTCTGTTAAATATATGGCTACGTGGCAAAGTTTATGCTGGCAATTTAAACTTAAAACTGAAATTTAAACATTTTTTTCATTTCAGATTTGGTTAAGTTGATAAAAAGGGAGATGTAGGACAACTACATTTTTGGAATTACTAATTCCATCATGGATAACAATTTTTACTTATTAAAGAAATAATGAGTATATAATAATCATTATTATCATGGAAATAATTACATGTAATAACCATTATTATAAATGGAAATCATCATCATTATATATGATAATCATTACTAAAATGACAGAGTGATTTATAAATATTGCTCCATTTAATACTCACAACAACCCTTGGAGATATAGATGCTTTTTTAATACATGCTATTTTATACATGAGGAAACTGTGTGGAGCAGAGTTTAAATGACTTGCCCAGGATCACATAGCTTATCAAAAATTTAACTGGTATTAGTATGTGTTAAACTATAATACTTGTTAAACACATAGCTTTAGACAAAATGCAAACCTTCTGAGACCTTCTGAATTCCATGTCCAGGGCTCATCTACTGCACCATAACTACAATTAATTGCAATTCCATTTAGCAACAACTTATGAAACTCATTCTCTGTGCATGGCTGTTCTCTAAATTCTAAAGAAGGTTCAAAGTACAGATGAGTCAGATTCTTCATTTCAGAGGGTTTCTGTCTTGTAGCCAAAACTAACATTTCAAAAATAGTGTAGTACTATAATATTGAAAATTAATATTATGCCAATTGTAATACTTAGAAATTGGTTTGGAAATATAATATTTGTTAAAAATTGTTGTGGTTGCCATTTATAAAATAATTAACCCTTAACTCATGAGGATGATAGTCATTTTTAATAACTTAATTTTAATATAAATATAGTCTAAGAAAGAAATAAGGAAGGAAATACAAAATATATACTCCTAGCTTACCACCCTAATCTTACCAGAACACAAGAGTATCTTCTGCCTGAGCCACCAACACTGAATCGCAGAAAGACCCCCAGCCAAAAATCTCCAGAGACTTCCAGAGAAGATCCTTTCTCCTCTACAAACTCATTTTTTATAATTCTCTTTCTCTACTTCACTTCTTTTCCCTGCTTGTGCTTCTGGTCTATCACATCTAAGGAACCAATCAAAGTCTCTGTTTGTAGCATTCCAGCTGGGCTAATAGGCTGGCTCAGATGAGCAGAAAGTTCGCAACCCTGGGAGGAAGAGGTTGCCTTTACATATTACACAGATGAAAATAGTAAGAATTTCTATTAACACACAGACATATATAATTTTATTACATGTATTTATACATATATAAATAGAGTCAGACACAGACATAAATGTACCACTTCTTGGGGAGGAAAATAGTAAAAATAGTACTGCCCACCATTGGTCATTGGCTCTAACAAAAATAGGTTTTTTATAGTATATCCACTCTAAATATGGTTATTTCCTTGATATTTTATGCTAGCAATTCTGTTTGGTGCAACAAGGTGGCAGTAGTCATCAGTAGTTTAACATGTGTTAATATTTAAATTTCAAACATAAAACACTTAAAATCACATGATTTTAATATTTAAAAACCATTATCTTTTTATTAAGATAATTATATGAAGGAGTATGGAGATAGAAACTACATAATTATTATCTCTAAGAAAAAAAGATTGTAATTGTTTTGTTTTCTTCAGTTTGACACACTAAGTAAATAAACATGGATAAGTTTCTGGCAGAGTAATAAAATCAAGAACAGGGAAAAATTAAGTATTTCCTACAGTTAATCAGCTAAATTGAATACAATCATCCAAACTCAAAAACCCAACAAATTAATATCTAAATATATTTGGAAGCACATAAGACTTGAATAAGAAGACTTTTATTTTAATCCTGGTTCTGACATTCACATATATATGATCTTGGGCAAGTCATTTTAATTTTCTGAGTCTCAATTTCCTTTTTTATTAAATTGAAATGATAATACCCTACATCCTATCTTGCTGGGATTGTGGTTCATTAAGTGTAAATTTTAAAGAGCTACATAACTGGATATTATTTTCTTAAATAGTTGATCATGGTAATGTTCTAAATCCAACTGTGAGGGTACAAGAGGGGGGAGGGTGGGTGTTGAGGAACAGACAGATTCCATTGTCAGCCCTTTTTTTTCTGATAGTGGGTTCACAGGGCTACCTAGTTGCTAATTTACTTACTTACCAACTTCCAAACTTACTGTAAAGAAGGATGATCTAGTGGGGGAGGTATCAGAACAAGGTAACAATTTTCAACATAGATATTATATATATATATAAAATCTGCATTAAAAACACAGTTAGTTGCATTTGGTTTGGCAATTTTAATTAGTCTAATTTGCTCCTTTCCAACCTGCCTCTGGGGGCAGTGAGAGTCCCATGTTCTACCAAATTTTTAGTTTTGTTTTGTTTTTTCTCCTCCCTGGGACAGGGAGACAGTTTGTTTCCCTTGACATTATTCCCTGACCAGGACAGACATCTGACTGCATGAATTCTGTTGCAATCAGTGTTTTTTTTCTAAATAAAAGATATGGAATTTAGGGAAAGAGCCTGGGCTGTGAGTCCCAAGGCTAGGAATCAATTCAGTACTACCAAGTTTCCAGTGTGATCCTGGTAGGCTACACCAAGCCTCTAAGCCTCAGTTTTATCATCTGTAAAGCAAAGGGCTTTACATCAATTATTATAAAGTCTCTGGATTTGGGTCTTCCTTCAAAAACAATATTATTTGGTTACTTTAAGAGAAACTTTTCATATGATTTGCATGTTGAAGCATACTGTTCTTCACTTTATTTCCTCCCTGAATTTTCCTCTAGCACAAATATTACATATCTTCTTTCACAATAATATAAACATGGAATTATTTATTGAATGACATTATGTGTATAATCTCTATCATTACCTGCTATCTTGGGGAAGAGGAAGGAGTGGGAGAGAACTCAGATTCTAAAATGTCAGAAAATGATTATTAAAATTTTATTGCAGTGTAATTTGGGAAAAAAGTATAAAAAATAAAACATGAAGGAAAAAGAAACCTTTTCACATGATTGCTCCTTATAGGAGACCTACAATTATCAGAAATGTTCATATCTTTGCTAATAACAGATTTTATTTAAAGGCCCCAAATACTAAATAACAAAATGGATTTAAATTAGGTACATTATAATTTCTCTTCTCTGTGACTGATGGATTTTATTCTATATATTGTACCCTACTCTTCTAAAAAATTAATGTTGCTTTTTTCCCAATTACAAATAAAAATGTTTAGCATTTATTGTCTTTTTAATTTTAAGCCAAATTTTATTGTTCTTTTCCTCCCCTTACCCTTCCCTAAGATAGCAAGCAATTTGATATAGATTTTAAAAAATGTAAAACATTTTTCCATATTAGTCATTTTGTGGAAGATAACTCAACCAAAAAAAAATAAAGAAGACAGAAAGTAAAATATAGTGGGTTTCAGTCTGCATTCAGACTTCATCAGGTCTTTCTCTAGAGGTGGATGGCACTTTCATCCTGAGTTTTTGGGGATTGTCTTAGATCATTGTATTGCTGAGACTAGTTAAGAATAAGTTAAAGTATAAGTTAATAATTCATAATTACTTATCATACAATATTGGTTACTGTGTATAATGTCTCCAGATTATGCTCACTTCACTTTGTATCAGTTCATGTAAGCCTTTCCAGGTTTTTCTGAAGTCAACTTTTTTTTTTTGTCATTACTTATAGTAGAATACTCTTTCATTATAATCACATCCCACAAAATTTGTTCCACTATTCCTTAGGTGAAGGACCCCCCTCAATTTCCAAATCCTTGTTATCACAAAAAGAGTTCCTATAAATATTTTATTGTACCCCCATTCTTACTGACAGGGCTGGACATGTGATTTCTTCTGTATTGTTACTATCTCTAACAATAAAGATCTCAATTGCCCTGCGTCCTTTCAGGTAGTTCCACTCTTGCCTGTATCTTTCAAGAGCATTTCTATAATGGCTTCCCCAATAAGCCAGGAGTCTTCTAGTTTTTGAGTTAATAATTTACAAATATTTTTTGACTGAAAAGAAAGACCACAGGCAACTTGCAACACAATCTAGATAATAGAAATTCACCATCATCTCAAAAGTTAAACCTAACGTATAAATAATGGAATACACCAGGACACCTTGGGAAAGCTTATTGCTTTTCTTGGTAAAAGTCTCACTTTGTTCCCTCGTTCACCTTCTTGTCAGCTTAATTATCTCTGGAGTCACAATACAAAGAACACTCTAACAATATCAATCCAGAGTTTATAGATCAAATGTATTTTATGAAGGTAGCCTTTAAGTGGGAACAATAAAAAGAAAGAAAAAAAAATAGTATATCCAGATAGTGGTAATAGGAAGATATTCAAGCTCTTTAAAGATACTCTCATGTTATCTGGAATTTATTAACAAGGAGACATAGTTAATCCTTTTTTCATTCCATGAGTAAAATAAATCTAAAAATGCAAATATCCACAGAAGAAAGATTACTAGTCCTAGTCATATCAAGATACAAATGATTGAACCAGAGTGGCTTAAAGGAAAGAGTGTTGGATTTGTGACCAGAGAATTTACTGTTAATTTTTAGCTTTACATTCTTATGATCAGATGACTTTGGGCAACTCACTTATCTTACAAGACCACAGTTTTCATCTATAAAATGAAGATTTTAGGTTGGGTGACCACTAAAATCTCCTCCAGTTATAAATCTAGGATGCTATGACTAATTCTGAAGATTCTTCTGGAAAGCAAGCTTTTTTTTTAGGCATTTAGAGGATGTGAAGAAGAGGCTACCTCTTACGAGGAAAACCAGGGGAAGTTAACATAAATATTTATCTGGGTTCAGAAGGGTGAGTAGGAGACAGGAATGGACAATAGTCTGGGACCAAACAAGCCAGGGAAACTGGGGTTAGCTGTTTAGGGAAATGACAGTTGACAGAAGAGACAGTTATGCCTTAACTGTCACCCTGCTCCACCTAGACAGGGAGTCTGTGAAACCAGCAAGTAAATGACAAGAGGTCTTATAAACAAGTTTAATTTAAGGAAACTATAGTTTAAGGAGGGAGAAGGGGTTTCTATTCTCTCAGTCTATGGGCAAGCCTCAGGAATAGGGAACAAACTTATCTACACTAAGCTAAACCTATAGCAGGGCAGGGCACAATGGAGATCAGGAAGGAAAGTGGGATCCTCACTGCAAAGTCCTGTCTCACTCCAGCAATGGCACAGCTTTCCCAGGTCTTCAGCCAGTACTCCTTCAATTGGGTAAGTCAGGGAGGCTGACCAGCAACTCAGGTTAGATTTTATAGTCTCTACCTAAACTCCTACAGACAAAATCCTCCTTCTGGATATCTGGAAATCTACAAACTCCACTTCCTCTGAGATCTCCCAGGACCAGTTACAACTTGTCCCCAACCACCATGGAGTCTGTCTCAGAGAGAGCCACCACACTTCCTGCTTCCCCATTCCATTTAGAATTCTCTAGCTCTGCCTGCTAAGTCTCCTAAATAATAATTTATTAATCTACCTTACAACACTACTAAGTACCTGGAATAAGGAAGGTCTCCCATGTAGACAGAGTTAAACACAGAAAACATTGATATCATCTACTTCACAGTTTTACCTAGGACTGGACATGGATTCAATAAAATCCAAAGATTCAATATTCAACACTAAACCAATTCCTTTGGGTTGTTTCTCTGCCTTTAAGGAAACATTTCAGTAGAGAATGGAAATCTCAGGGGTTTAGATAGAAAATACAAAATGCGATTTCCCTTTATGTGCAAGTGTTGTATCAAGGTAATTAAGAGCTGTTCATATTTCCAGGGAGGCTCACAGTGGTCATAAGGTTTTGATGACATAGATTTCTTGTAAATAGATATCCCTCTACTAGACTCCTCCTTTACAGCCCCTGGCAAAGCGACATATCTTGAGATGATAATTCATTGTTTGAAGCAAACAGCCCAAAGTTAAAAGAAAATGTTGAATGTAGTTTTATATTATTTTCACATTTTGTTAGCTTTATTTATTTACCCAAAAGCATTTTTTTCTTCCTTATTTTTAGGAAATAGTTATTTTATATGAGTCTATGTTCCATGTAACCAACTTTTTAGAAGATAAACACAATAAAAATAATCTCCTATCGTGAGAAGGCAGCAGATTTCAAGAATCAGAGAAAAAAATAGATTCTATCTCAACAGAAATCATTGAAATATTGGAATGACAGATGCACTGAGGCAAAACTCACTCCAGGTTAGTGTGTGCTTTTGGTAGGTGGGTCTTTGAAGACTCATTCTAACAGTCCTTAGAGAAAAGTGTGCCTTATAGCAAAACTAATCCTAGAAATTATATTAGGTTTTTAATTCATAAAACTAATATTTTTGAAGACAGGGACTGTATATAATTCTTGTAATTCCCCATTGAGTATCATTTAGATTGCACATTGGGTAGTTTAAAAAATTAATGACTTCTGTACCACCAAACAAAGAAACATCAGGGTGGCCATGGATACTAATTATTTCTTCCGGTTTTAGAAAATTCCACTGATGATTTCATAAGGTAGGGCCAACACAATATAAATGGAAGTATAGGATCAGAATTAAAACTGGGAGTAACCCTAGAAACTATCAATTCTAATTCCATCATTTTATAAAGACACCCAAACAGAAAGAAAAAGTAAGTGGCTTGTTGAAAGTTCTAAGTATCTCAAGTAGGATTTGAACTCAGGTATTTCTTCATCTAAGCCCTGATGTCCTGTGAGCTATACTGCCTGGCCTTAGGGCTTTCATGGAAGGAAGAATCTTCAAAAGTTGTAAAACTTTTAGCAAATATTTGTAGTTAATCAATTCCTTTCTCTAATAAAGAAGGATTATTGTGAAGGGAATAAAATTCTTGACCTAGTCTAAGGATATTAATAAATGATTGTAGATGCATAAACAAAGGATCAATCTTCAGTTCAATAAATTAATTTTTCAGGAAATAACATCAAATAATTTATATAATGTCTTTTGGATTACAAAGTGTATGCCTCATAATACTCAATAAGGTATGAATTATAAGTATCCCTATTTCCATTTCATAGATGAGGAAATTGAAATTCAGAGAACAGAAATTATTTTCCCAGAGTTGTGGAGCTAAAAAATATCAGAATAAAAATATAAATCTAGATTTCTCCTAATTTCAGACCCCAATGATCTTGTTACTGCTCTAAACAAAGACCAAGTGAATAATTTAACTTTCAGATAATATTATTTGTTTATCCAGACCTTTTATAGTGCTTCATGGTGTAACAATTAAATTAATATAAAATAACTTAAAATATATTTTATAATACTTATTAACAATCTCTAGAATTAAAGGAATAAAAAGGTAACAAAATAAAACCACGTGCCCATGGATAATCTACCTCCTCAAACAGCCCACTCTTTCAAAGTTAGGACCCAAGAAGAAAAGAGAGCTAGCCAAGGAAGAACACCGAATTTTAATTTTTACAATGAGCACACAGTTTTCTAGGATTAACATCTAAGTGTTACTTTTCTAGTCATGGGATTGACATTTGATAAACTCATAGAAACTTTCCAGAAAGTAAACTGTATATCCAAAGAATTATAAAATGGTATATACTTTTTGACACAGAAATGCAACTATTAGATTTATTACATAAAGTATCAGAAAAAAAGAAAAAGATCCTATGCGTTCTAAAATATTTCTATGTTTGGATATCAAGTTTTCTGTTTAAGTCCAGTTTTTTCTTTATGAATGCTTAGAAGTCTTCAATTTTATTAAATGACCGTACTTTTCCTCTGCAAGAATATAGTCAATTTTGCTGGGTAGTTTTGTTCTTGGTTGTAGACCCAGTTCCCTCGCTTTCTGGAATATTATATTCCATGCCTGGTCCTTCAGTGTAGATGCAGCCAGATCCTGTGTTATCCTAATTGTGGTTCCCTGGTATCTGAATGACTTCTTAGCAGCTTGTAATATTTTTTCCTTGGTCTGGTAGTTCTTGAATTTGGCTATAATAGCAGCTCTCATTGTAGTAGCATAAAGAAAATGGAAATTGAAGGATTGCCTATCATTTGGGGAATGGTTAAACAAGTTTTGTCATATGATTGTGATGGAATACTATTGCACTCTAAGAAATGATAAACAGGTTGATTTTGGAGAAAAAAAAGAAAGTCCCACATGAAATAATGAAGAGTGAAATGAGCAGAACCAAGAGAATAATATATAGATCCAAAGATGTTATTTTAGAAATGGCTTGTATTAAGTTCACCGCCAAAGAAAAAACTCATACGTTGAAACAAGGAATACATAATTTGAATATATATGTATACAAATACATACACACACATATGATGCATTCTCCAGTACAGGAGGGGGCCAGGGTTGGGAGTTATCTGAAACCTTAATGTAACAAACAAAAAATAAATAATTTTTTTAAAGAAAGATATTTCTCTTTTTAATATATAAGGCAGTCTGGTATAAAGGAAAAAGAGAAACTTCTAAGGTCAACTTCTTAAAACACAGCATGAATTCTGTTGTCATTCACCCTGTTCAAGGAGGATAGAATCATAATGTGCTTGCTCTGAAATGAAGAACATCAATTCTCCCTAGATCTCTTTAATTTCTGCCTCAAAATACATTCTAGCAATTTTTGATTTTTGAATCTCCATTTAGTATGTCATGATGCACACAACGCACTATTTCTCACAAAATATTCTTTAGCTTAGAGTGTGAGATGTTTATCTAATGACCAAAGCCTAAATGTAAAGCACCAGATACTGAGAACTGAAGAACAATGTGTTCTGTAGAACATACTGCAGACACATAGACATGAAATTTGGAATTATTTCAGAAACAATAATTTCCTTAACCTTCTTTATGCATCAGACTTTTCTAGCCTTTTCCAAGTATCATCTATATATTGTAACCAATTCCTAAACCTATTTATATCATTGTGTTTTGTTATTCAGTTATTTCATTAGTGTCTGATTCTTCATGACCTTTCATTACCATTTAGAATTTTCTTAGCAGACATACTAGAGGGCTTTGCTATTTCCTTCTCCAGCTCATTGTAGAGATGAGAAACTGAGGCATGAAGGGTGTAATGACCTAAGGAAAGTCACACAGTTAGTAAGTGTTTGAGGGCAATTTTGTACTCAGAAAGATGAGTTCCTGATTTTGCACCTGTCATTCCATCCCCTGCACCACTGATCTGCCCATATAATTGATTATGTCATAATGAATGTAGCTCAAGCATGTTTGTTCAGTGTTTTGGATTATAGAATGATCTATGAGCCTAGAAAAGGAAAAAAAAACATTATCCATACTTTTAGCTATTCTAAAACACTTTTTAAATTTTTTTTGGTCCAGTATTAGTTTAAAAGTTAGTTCGTTTCTCTAGTCTACTTCTTAAATATGATTGAATTGCTTAAATGGGATTTTATAAGTCTTGAACTTAGAATGAAGGAAAAGGTGCTATAATTAGATTATCTGACTCAAACCATTCAAATACTATCAGCACAAGTTACCTGACCATAAATGATGGCTTTTATGGGGAAATCACTTCATCCCCAAAGGCAGTTGGTCAAACTATCTGTGTGTTTTCTTCTTCTGTGTGTGTAAGTACTCCTGTGTTTGTGTGTGTGTGTGTGTGTGTGTGTGTGTGTGTGTATAACATCTTTAAATTCTTTACATCTCTCAAATTAATCACTTTTAAATATTTGTTGTTAGTTACATGTGATTGACTGGATACTGACTGTGAGAACATTACTAAGGGAGAATAGCCTTCCAAGAACATATACTTTCCTATCCATATGATGAAGATCTCATGCATAGAGTGTATGCCAACATCATATTGAGTATAATAAAAATTCATATGAAATTTGCCAGCATATTGCAGGAGAATAACTTGTTAGTTTGCTCCACTTTTTTTCCTAATATGACCAGAAGTACCCCTGATACTATTCTTAAACTCTCTTGCTATATCTTTAGCCACCATGAGAAACGTTTGTATTTCTTGACAAAGGTATCCAGTTGTCTCAGTTTAATTTATGAAATTTTGGATATGCTTTTTATATAAGTTTTCCTCTTTCAAACAGTGCTTAATTTTCACTCGTATTTTACCACAAAATTTGAATTTTACTTGTACAAAATGTCTTTCTTTCCCTCTAAAGCAGCTCATGGTGCTTGTGTCGGGCCAGGTACAGTGCATGGTTCATCATATTTTTCTAAAGTATATCTATAAAATGAGAAATTTCTTTAGTTAGTCAGAAGTCAAAAACTAATTAGAGTAGGAATTTCGTATGCTTTTGCAAAGAAATATAATTTCTGAATGATACAAAATTAAGTTGGTAGGCTTTTAAAATATTATTTAAGGGGAGACAAATGAATCAACTTAACAGTAGCTAAATTCAGATGGCTTCATGATAGTTGATTCAACATCTATCTTCTATGTGAATATAGTTTTAGTTGTATTGAAGAACTTTATATGTATTTTTAAACTTGTATTCTACATGTGCTTATCTATAGTCTTTCTTCCCTGTGAGGATACAAGTTTCTTACAAGGAGGTATTGTTTCATTATGCATAATTGTATTTTCTGTATCTAGAGCAGTTCCACATACATAGTAGAGATTTAGAAAATACTTATTGATTGATTGAAATCAATAATCACTATATAAAAAAGTAAAAAGCATTAGGCACTGGAATCAGGGTGCAAGGAGATAAAAAGATAATAAATTATTCTTTTGAGATGTGGTCAGAACATATCTAGATGAGCAGATTACATTTTGAGTACCACTATGTTTAAAAAAAATAAAAATTTAGCTCAGTATAAGGAAAAGTTTCCTTGTAATTAGTGATATCCTAAAATCAAATATTTCAAGAGGTAGTGGGTTGCTTGTCACTGGGAGGTTTTCAAATGGGAGTTTAATATCTATTTCTCAGGTATAATTTTTCACTTTACTTTGCAACTATTGCTCTTACTGCTCTGCCTGGTTTCAATTACACAAAGAAGATGCCTCTCCTAGGAAAACTCATCATGTCTAAACTCACCACCAACCTGCTGCCTGAAGCCTTGATTAACACTACATCCCACAGCCTCTTTCCCCTGCTGATTGGAGGGCTGCAAGGCAGAGTACCAAACCTCTCTCAATGCCTTTCTTTCAAGAGGGGAGAAAGTAAATTCTCAGTTCACTCTAGTTTTCATTTGCTTCTTTGCCTACTTTCAACTTCATGAAACAAGATTCTCCCATGCTAGGTGGCCCATGGTCTCCCCTCCTTTCCTACTTCCTTTTGAGGGTTTGCTCCCCCTTTGATTGTAAACTCCTTGAGGGCAGAGATTTTCTTTAGTTTATTGTGTCCTCAGTGCTTAGCACTGTGCCTGGAACATAGAAGGAGCTTAATAAAGGTTTATTGGATTGAGTTGGAATGTTATAAATGATATTCATGTTTCTGTTTATGGTAGTGGTTTGACTACATAATCCAGAGAGCAGGTATAAAGTAAAAGACTATATTATTCTGTATTTGTAAAAGTCTAGCTTTGAGATTATTTTAACAATCATGTCTGTCTGTCTGTCTGTCTATCTATCTATCTATCTATCTACTACAAATATATATAACTATTTTCAGATATTTAAAACAAAAGGAAGTCTCATAATATTTACCTACAAAATTTTCCAACAATTAAATTTTGATTGTATGAAATTTCTTTATTGAAACTATGAAAGATATTCAGTTCTGAGTATATATATATATACATATATATGTATATGTATATGTATATGTACAAAAACTCTCATTTTTATTACATGGACGATTTTTTGAATACTAATGAATAACAAAAATTAACATACTTAGGAAAACACCTTAGCGATATTTTAAACACTCAGACTATAGGAACTATAAACACTAATGGTATTAGCCTTTATCAAATGGGAATTTATCACTTAATCACATTCTCTGACACTATATAGACTTCTGGGAAAAGCAGGGTACAAGATTTCAGTTCAAAGACCTAAACCATTCCATTTTGTGTCATTTTGCATTCTTATTAAATAATCAAAATAATAAAACTCATATTTTCAGTATTTACCTCGGGTGTCGCATATCCCAGGCTATTTTCTTGAGTCAGCAAAACAGACATTCCAAAGTCTTTTAAAAACATTATAGGAAATAGAATTTCATGTCACCTTCAGATGGGAAGGGGGTAACAGACTCAAACATTATGGTGAAAAGCTTATTTTGCACTGAGCAAATTCACGCAGAGTTGCAATCTCCTTGGTAAGGGCAGGTGGGCCTTCTGTTAATCACCTACTGCAACTTTCCCAGATACTTTGTCATGCCCCCTGCTGTAATAATTCTAGAGTATTTTGCACTGATGCAGCACCTTGCTTGAAAATTACCTTACTATTAAAATATCCTCACAATATTTCAGTCAGGTAGGTTGTTGGAAAGACTAAAAAGTCTTTAGTTCCCTATACAAAGAGTCACATAATGAAATGGGGGAAAAAGTCCTTCTGGTTTACCATTGCCCATTCCTAATTAAGCAATTCCAATCTTGAGAGTCTCTATGGAGACTGATAATAACCCAATCTCATTTGAAAGGACAGATTTTTCCTTATTTAAAAAATTATATGTTATTTTTCTTTACCAGATTACACATAGATATACTTTGCAATAATTTTCTTACATTTTGTGATCTATGTTCTGTCCCTCTTGCCCTCTCCTCCCCCCTCCTTGAGATGGTAATATGGTATATTATTATACTTATTATTATACATGTGGTATAATGAAATACATATTTTCATACTCTTCATGTTGTGAAAGGAGACATTTATAGCTCATATAAGAAAAAAATCATGAAGGAATTAAGGTGATAAACTATTATTCAACCTCCATAGGGACAGCTTTTTTTTTTATCACCAAAGATGTCTTTGCTCAACTTTTTAGCAAACCTAATAAGGGGAAATACAAATTTATATGATAGATCATTAAGGAAATGAGAATTTTCTTCAATTTATATTACCCAAAAAGATATCTCACAAGATTTTTTAAATAATGTTATTTGAAATGTTACCCCAAAAGCTACTTCATCCATAAAATTTCAAAATCTGCTAGGCAAAAGGCAGCTATGTCATTCAGTGGATAGAGAGGCAGGTTTGGAGACAGGAGGTCCTTGGGTTAAATATCGCCTCAGACACTTCCTAGCTATGTGACTGACCCTGGACAAGTCACTTAACCCTGTTGCTTAACCCTTACCACTCTTCTGCCTTAGGACAAATACTTAGTATTGATTCTAAGAGAGAAGGTAAGGATTAAAAATATGTAAAGTCATCAATGACTATTTCTTTTCATTCCACACCTTAGAGTGTGATTTATGGAATAGATCCACAGGTTTGAGAAGAATTCTAAGATGTCTACATGATTATATTTTTCTATACCTTTAGGGATGACTTTTCCCAGTACTGCTTCAACCATTTAAATGTTTAAGCTTGCTTTTTAAAATGTTCAGGGGAAATGATCGCAAAGTATATCATGCCAAAGTCGTATAATCTAGCTAATATTCTTCATACCTTAAATAAATTCATTGTACTGTAATTTATGATAACATGATACTGTCCTTTGCAGACAGTAAGTCCAATGAGCTATCATTCAGCATTCTCCTTGGAATATTTCATCGTAATGCTTTGACTCCTTCTACACAGTTCCCGCTTTATAACCATTTACTATTTTAGTGCTCTTCTCTCAAACCTTTCCAACTTTTCCCTAATGACTCTTAATATGCTCTAGTAATTTATTGACTAGAATTAGTAAGAGGCAGTCTTGGAAGAAGGATGTATTTGAAAGCTTCACTAAAGACCAAAAGAAAGAAACTGATAGTAGCATGTTCAATATGCCCATGATATTAATGGAAAATATTGAAAGAGTTGAAATGCCTCACTGATTCTTGTGGGAACTGCACTAATATGAACAGAAAACCAACAGCAGGTAATTTGCTAAAGATTTCACATTTCACAGCAACAGTAAACTACTTTTCCGATAAAAGCAGGATAAAGTATTTCATTGGCAGGAAAGCTTCTTTTGGAGTTAAGCTACTTATGACCTAACGATGAAGACTTGGCCACTTGTCAGCTCTGGGGAAGCTCTTTAGAAGTTATAAAATGGCTATAAATTAAGACAGTGCCAGATAAAACATCCCCTCTCCCTTAAGCTTGTGCTACAATCTTGACTTTCCTGATATAAGTCCCAGTTTGAAATGAGAAATTATGATGTTTTCTATCTGAAAAGTTTTACAACACAGTGTCAGTGTTATCCATCTAGAAGAGCATTGCCAAATATTCTTTAATTTAAGGTTTCGACTGCATGCAATTGATATTTCTTTTTGGGGAAGGGGGTTGATATTTTGCCAAATTTCAGATATACATGAACTGCTTAGCAAAGTGTGGTTTGCTATAGAAATCAGAGATTGTGGGAATCATGAAGTCATTAATCCTCTCATTGGATTTGGTACTAGTCAAATTTGAGTACTGCGTTCATTAATTTGTGATCATTCATCTCAATTGTGATTATGAGATCTAATGAGGTTTTGATAAAAATTGGAAATGATTCATAAAAGAGGAACCAAAGCTAAAGAATTTGTAAAATAAGATATTTGTTGAAATGTCAAAGAAATTGGAGTTTACTTAAGATGCAAAGCAGATGAGGAAATAATTTTCTAGGGTCTTCAACCAATCTAATAACAAGAATTTATTAAAAGCAAATGCAATCCTGGGCAGCTAAGTGGCTCAGTGTATAGAAATCCAGGCCCAAAGGCAGGAGATCTTGGGTTCAAATCAGGCCTCAGACCCTTCCTAGCTGTATGACACTGGGAAAATCACTTAACCCCCATTGTCTAGACTTTCCCTTGCTTCTGCCTTGGAACTGATATATAGTATTAATTCCAATACAAAAGAGAAGGAATTAATTTTTTTAAAGGAAATGGAATGTGAGGAACTCTGCTAAGTGCTAGAAATTCAAAGAAAAATATCCCAGTCAATAAGTATTATTAAAGATTTATTATTTTTAAACCCTTACCTTCTGTCTTAGAATCAATACTAAGTGGTAAGGGCTAGACAATTGGGTTTGGTGTCTTGGTGAAGATAATATTGCTAGGAAATATCTGAGGCTGAATTTGAATCCAGTAATTTCATCTTCAGGCCTGGTTTTCTATCCATTGAGCTACCCAGTTACCCATTAAACTTTATTATTAATAGTCGCTGACAACATTGCTGTCATTTCAATAGTCTGTCATTAATATTTACTTGAACCACAACCAAATAATAGCCTCCAATTAATATGTACATGTTATCCTTGTATTCTTGCCTATAAGTGTCAAAGTTGTATAACATGTTCAAATACTCAAATGGGTCTTTTTCACCAGAACATGTGCCCTTATGTTATAGCCTCTGAATATGTAAGGTCAATGTGGGAGATCAGACTGGATCTAGGAAATGGGAAGCAAAATGAGATACATGTGACTTTTATTCATCTGTTGGGGGAATTTATTTTGCTTGACTATGCATCTTTCTTACAACAAATGTGTTTCCTTTGCTTTTATGATAGAATTGGAATATGAGTGAGAGAATATAATTTTATGTTAATTTATTTTAAAAAGTAGATGGTGTGTTGTTACACATGTGAAATGTTGCATTTCTTTGAGATGTGGTCAATATTAGTTTTACTTAAATATTTAGCTTAGTTTTAAGAGACCTCACATGAACTGATAGTCTACAAATATTTATTGTGTAAAAGTAGGACATCAATTAAACTTTTTAAAATTGTGTTTTGAAGATTCTAAAACTTTTATGACTGGACTTTCATTGTGGTATCTAGGTATACTATCACCCCACAAAGCCAGTATAGAGAATCACTAATTTTAAGTTTACCATTAGTTGTTATGTCCCTCCACTAAGAAGAAACAATTAATAAATTTATATTTAATTTAAGGACAGTTTTCTAGTGGGATATTGTTAGCATTATATTGTGTTTATCCATCTAAAGAGGACTTATTTATATGCAAGTATAGATTTTCATGACGACCAAATTTAGACATTGAATCCCTCTTCCTCTTCTTCCTTCATATTCTTTCTTTTTTTCCTTATAATCATCCTATCCTTCTCCAACACTTCCTATCTCCATCATCATTATCCTACCCGTAAGCTGACAAAAAGTAGCAACATCAAAATCAAATGCACTGAAGATCATTATTCTGATGATTTGATTACAAAATAAGAGAAGTTATGTCTCAAGAGTTAAAAATAAAATACTTTAGCATCAATGCAGTAGCACCTTCCATACCCAAATCATGTCTTTATTCCTGACAAAGAAGACATAATTGAAATGACAAATTGGAATACATGGTAATGGATTTATTTGCTTGGGAGCAATACATGCTTTGATAGTCCCTTTGTGTCTTAAGTGGCAAGTAGTACACCTGTAGGTAATCAGGTAACCTGCTAGCAAGAGTATAAAAGAGAAAGAAGTATCTACTATTGTTATTAATATTATAGTGTATTACTCTAGTCTAGTAGACAACAGGTATTAGGGAAAGAAAGGAAATAGAAATAGCATAGAACTGTCTAAAGAAAGAACCAGATAAAGAGAAGAGAGTGACTCACATGAGACAGAACATTATGCCCTGAAGTGGAATAGGCAGTGGGCATGGGGATGAGGATCCATCTCTTGTTGTTATGCAGAAAATCTATCCTGCAGTGCTAAACTATATCCCCAAGGACATTGGTTACAACGGGCTTATATTTTAAGATCCCAAATGAATGACACTAATGTGTATTGTTGGGTGTTAGAAAATAAATCAATTCAGCTATTGATCATAGTAGTAAAATGGAATGCAGGTCTAATCTCAAAAATATAAAAAATTCCAAGCATTCTTGATAATAAATAAAGACAAATTAGTCAGATCCTAAACTTTATATTTTGATATTCAATTAAGAAAATCACATTTTTTTGCCTTTTACTCAGCATAAACTTGAATTATATTATGATATAACAGTGACTCAGTTGTAGGAGCTATTAAATGAGATGATATTATATATTGTATTGTTTTCACAAAGGCTTTAGCAAAAGGCATATGGCATTATTTAAAATGTTGATTCTTTGAAAAAATAAGATTGCCTATCAACCCTCAGATCTAGCTTCCCTTTTGATCTTTTTTCCTTCATTCTGACCCTGTTCCATTTTCTCATGTACCTTCAAAGATTTGTTTTATGACATAACTTTCCTGTTCAAAAACAAATTCTTATCCTTTTTAAAAATAGACAATCTAAACTTCTCAGTCTGGCACTTTTACATTTCAATTTAATTTAACAAATGCATCAAGTATGTAATTTGTGTAAGTCACTGTGTGAAGTGCTGGGAATACAAAGACAAAAAAAATGAAATACACTTCCTTTCCTCTAATATCTTACATATATTGTATTCAAGGCTTTTTCAAATAGCCTTGCTGGCCTTTCCAATTTTATTGTTTCTTTCTCACTCTACTCCTACCACTTTAGAAAAATCAATAGTGGCCTTACTATGCCATTCACATTTTTCTTACTCTCACTGTTCAAAAATCCTCACTTAAAATGTCTTTCTCCTGTAGGCTCTACAATAATTTATTCAAGATTCAGCTTTATGCTTTCCTTCTCTAAAAACTTTTTTTAACTAACCCCCCACTTCCATAATGTTTATTCTCTGTTCTGTAAGGTGGAAAATGGCAGGGTGGAATTACTGCAAGATATAGAGTCAAGCCTCACCCAGAATTCCAGGGGACCCCCCCTGGAGAACTCTGAGTGAGGGGATAGTTGGAAAGGAGTTAAACAATTGATTCCTGGGGTTGAAGTGAGCAGGTCACTCTGCTTGCTGTTCTGGGTTTTGAGATTGCTTTGGGGGCCATAGTGGCAAAAGCCATTCTGGTTTCTATTCAGGAGTTTGCCAGTCTAGTGGAATTAGATCTTCCTTGAAATAGCATTTTGTTATTCATTTAGTTACTTTAGATATTAGAAGTGATAATTATAAGCCTTGAGGGCCAGTTACATATAAAGTCTGCCACTCCCTCCTGGGGTTGGGGGGGTTGGTAAGGGCAGTTTCTACCTAACATTTCAGGGCTTCCCAGATCTTATCCAAATCCTGGATACCCCTTCCCTGCCTTCCCTTCTTCTTTAACAGTAAAAACCTTATCTTTTAGTAGCTGTGCCTGGGTATTATTTTGGGCATACTCACAGCCACCATACAGCTTGGTTCCTGTCAGTTGCCAGCCAAAGAAGTCAGATCCTCCTCAGTCCCTGATAACATCAAGATATCAAGCTTTTCCTATTGTCCCTTAGACAGACCTGTGAGGAATATCAGTTGAGAAAGTGAACATCATTAGAGATTTGCCTTGCTGAGGCTTGCCAGAAGACATTGGCCCTGCCTCCATTTCCAACTGATTTCCAACTGCTTGGTGAGAGGGGTGAAGAGTAAGGAGTACTTACCCCTCCCTACTCACACTAGCCTGTGTGTGTGTGTGGGAAGTGTGGGTCCTGCAGGTTTCTAGTTTCAGGCCATCTCATCAGCTTCCCAAATATCTCTCAGTGGATTGAGAGTCAGACCCAGTGACAGGAGGTCCTGGGTTCAAATTTGACCTCACATACTTTCTAGCTGTGTGACCTTGGGCAAGTCACTTAACCCCCATTGCCTAGCCCTTACCACTCTTCTGCCTTGGAACCAATACACAGTATTGATTCCAAGAAGGAAGGTAAGGTTCTTAAATTAACAAATGAATAAATAAACAAATAAACAAATAAATAAGTACTGAATTCCTGGAAGATTTATCAGAAGACATTGTTGCTGTCTATATCAACTCACCAAGATATCTCCCAAATATAATTGCAACTCTTTTATCTTTTCCATTCAACAATATGGAATACTTTATCAAAATTTAGCAAAAAAAAACTGCCCTGAGGTTCTGTGACTTAAGAATAGATATGGGGATTATATGCATCATGGTAAGTTTAAGTCATTCCCATCTGAGTGGGAGGAACTTGGTCACAAGAATTAGTAAAGTTTGTATACATGACATCAAAAGAAAAGAGTGACTGAAGCTCTCAGTTCTTTGCCCAATATATTTCTTCATGTATGAGCTGTCATCAAAAGTTGATGCAATAAAATTTTCAAGATGCCTTTTGGTAAGTATCTATCTATCTATCTATCTATCTATCTATCTATCTATCTATCTATCTATCTATCTATACATACAGTACTGATTAGTTGTATCTCAAGTTGTGAACTTTGGATAAATTACAGAGTAGAAAAATCAAACTGTGAGTCAGATATGGCAAATTCACCAATTTATTTAAAGGATAATTCAAAATCCAAAGGAAAAGTTCATGTAATTAGGTATTTCATGTTTAATTAGGAATGACAATATTTCTTTAGTATGATTTTGGTTCATTTATCTAGGTACATACATATATATGTCTAACAACATTGATCAAGTTTCACATTAAGAAATCTTTTTATCTCGCTTTGTTTTTCAAACATGGAACAAAACGGGCTGTAAAGACTGTTAGAATTATGGAGGAATTTATTTTATTAACTGTTTCAAAGTTATCCATTTATTATTTCTTCAAGAGATGAACTAAGTGGCATTGCTTGACTTCAGTGTCAAACTAAGCTTGTATTTTCTGACTTTTGCCTCTAACCAGATCATTCAGAGCATTTCAATATGTTTTCATATTTCATTCATTTTATTCCAGGGCTATATTTGTATAACCTTTAAAGCTCTGTTACTGCTCTTGTCCTAATCAGGAATCTTAATGAAAAGTCGTACACTCCCACTAAATTATATGAGTTCACACTTAATTCCAGGGAGCTTTGATTATTAAATGGAAAAGATTGTAAATGAGCTTTCAGCTTTACTATTTCTGAGAAGTTCAAAGTCCTGAAGAGGCATAATAAATGGCCTAAGGGCCTAGCCTTACTTTATAATTAAAAATATGTAAGTAATTATTTAAGAACAAAGGAAATAAGGGTCATTGGGAGACTGAGGAAACTCCACAGTTCCTTTTACTGTTTAACTAGAATATAATATAGCAAGGTCAAGGTCTAGGTCAAGATAATTTTTTTTCATATTGATGGGGATATTATGTGAAACTGCAACCAAGGTCTTAATGTTTTCCTATATCTAATTTTTTTCCAGCAAGATCCATTCTCTTATATTGTCAATTTAAATAAACAATCATTCATTATTAACGCTAACTATATACCAGGGACAGTGCTAGGTTTCTAGAGACAAAGAAAGTGTACAACCTAATGAGGAAGATACTGAAAACAATAATGAACAAACGAATAGAAATTAGCTCAGTTCCACGTGATACATCCTTAAAAGATTATGGATGCCTTACAGGATGAAGAGAGGAGATATCCCAGATGTGAAAAGGCTTGACATAATTCTTCACTAAATTTCCTAGAAAGACTTGGGCTACTTACATCAGATCTGAATGGCTTTTTGTTTTGTTTTGTTTTATTTAATAAAGGAGTCCTGGGAATCTGAGAGAAGTCATAATAAGCCAAGTGAATTAACTCAGCTTTGTATGACAGTTCCTAAAAGTTGAAGGCTTTGAATTGTATGCTCCTGAGAGAGGCAGGTCCCTATTCATAGGAAATACTGTTGTTTGTTGCCACACATTGGCATGCTTTTTAATGAGAGTGAATGAAACTTCAACTTGCCCAGCATATTATTTTACATAATTGCAATAGTCAAAACCCCATTTAAAACTGAATTGAGTATAATGAAAGAAACATCCTTGCTACTAGAGGTAAATAAAACTCCATTATAAAGCAATCATGAGATTGCTGCCCAATAAAGTATCCATGATACACTTTTGAAACACTTAAATTGTAGCTATTCTATGTGTTGTTGTTTTTAAATAGAAGATTTTAAAATAAGCATGACTCTATGCAAGCACCACTGAGAAAGGGTCAGAGAATCAATGCCCCAAAGTCAAAGAAGTGCATTTTATTGGCATGAGGCTAGCTGCTGTGCCAACCTTATCTCATCTTTTTCTCCTCTATTTTTAAGACCACAAAAATCTCTCACCAAATAGTGACATAAACTATATTTGGAGGAGAAACTTTATTGCTCCATTTTCTAGACACACTCTTTGTTTTTTGCATTCCCCAGCCTGTAAATCAAAATCCTTGAGGGACTCATGCCATCCCAGTGAAGTGAAATGATTCAGAGTGGCTCAAAGTTCATTGAGTGGGTATATTCTCCTAAGCTGTGCATTGGCAGTTTGCTGTGTCATCAATCTTGTTCAGCTGAACAACATGACAATTTGTCTGAACAACACTCCATAAAGGATAGCAAAAGGTTATTGTTAGGTTATGAAGTTTTCCTGACAAGTATGATATACCAGGGCTTATATAAGTGGAAAACGTAGCTTAAACTCACAAACTATTTTGTAAGGGCCTCATCTGGCTACCATTTTTGTGGAGGTACTAATAAATAAAGCTTTGTACTGAATTCCAGGGTCTAAAAGTAGCCTAGAAATACATAGGTCAGCTATCTGCAAGATCTTAATCCTAAGGGACTTTGACATCTCCCTCTGTCTTTGTCTCTCTACTTCAGAAAGGTACTTTTTAAGGGGGGGCCGGAACCAGATCTGCGTTTGATTTCATTTGTGTGGGAACTTTCTCAGTGAGGAAATTCCCCCTAAGAATATAGGATGGAACCTGCTCTCCAACATTACTGGAATTGAGGCTGGGTGGGAAGGAATAAGTTAAGTAATTGGTTCAGAATCTTGCAGCTAGTATGTGTTAAAGGCAGGCCTTGAACATAGGGCTTTCTGGCTACAAGACTGGTTCTCCATCCCAATATACTGCAATAACTTAAGCACAAAAATATGAAACTGTATCTTCCAAGTATTTTCGAAAATATCTCCTAAAATTTACCTCTCTCTGTTTTTCTGTCTCTCTTAAATCATTCTAGAGGGCAGGAAATGAGCACTAATAATTCTTTGCAAGTTAACCTTATTTTACAGTGCTGAAGTCCGAATTAACCTGACATCTCAACTATTAAAGTTTATGTTTTTTTATGATAAAATGCTAAAGGTCCAAGAAACCAGAACACTGGTCATCTTACAAATCCAGGCATATTAGCAGAATATTAAATTTGATTGGGTACACATATGTAGATGGCTTTTGAATTTGACTCAAATAGAGGTTTTATGTTGAAAGAAATAGGAAATAAGTTTAGGCAGATGAAGAAGATAAAGCATTAAATATAGCTACAGGAATTTGTAACTAAAGTAATGGGTGAACAGCCTGCCACAGGACTGTTCAGGAAGTGATAGTTCTCTTTACTCTGACTTTGGAACACTCTCATGAGTTCTTGAGAGATATGACATGAAGAAATTAGTGCCTAATAAGATTAATCTGTTTGATTGAAGTTGAATGAATCTGGTAGAACAGCTAATGCTAAGATTTCATACAGTCATATTTGAGTGAGGTTACTGTGGATAGTCCAAAATCAAGAGTCGTTTGGAAGAATGTCTAAAAGACATGCTCGATGAAGAAGGGCATCAAGCCAAAGAAGAATGTAATCATATAAACTTTGGCAGTGGAAAGTCTTTTATGAAAAATAGAAGTTAATTTTGTATGTTGACAGAACTGTGCCTTTTTTTCAGGGCACTGTTTAAAAATAAAATGAAGTAAGGATTTAGAATTGTAGGTATAGTTATGGGTTCAAACCCTGACTTTGCCACTTACTACCTTTGTGACCTTGGGCAAGACACTTAAGGTCTTTGAGTCTTGGAATATCTGGTGTCTAAAGCTTTTTCCTGTAAGGCAACGAAGTGGTACAATGGATAGTGCCTGACCTTAAGACCAAAAGGCCAGAGTTCAGACACTAACTCAGACACTTACTAACTTTGTTAACCTGGGCAAGTCACAACCCTATTTGTTTCAGTTTCCTTATCTGTAAAATGATCTGGAGAAGAAAAACTCCTCCAGCATCTTTACCAAGAAAAATGCAAATGTTGTCAGAAAGAGTCAGACATGGCAGTAAAACAGACAAAAATAAGGTCATTTCCTATTCTAGTCCGTGATACTATGAAGTAGAATAATCCTTTGGACAGATGAAAAAATATGAATGAATCTTGAATTACAATATAGAGCCAGAAGTAGATAATTGGGAATCTTCTATGAAGAAAAGGAAGCTGAAACTGAGTCAGTTTTCTGAAAAATTAGGCATGGAACATAAAAAAGTATAAAACTAAGAAATGGTCCTTCAGCTTATCTAAAATTAGAGAATGAAGGAAGGAAAGAAACATGAATGGAGAAATTAGAGAATTGGAAAATGGTTCAGAAATTAGGGAAAGGAGTAATTAAGGGATGTCCAAAATTTCAAAACACCACTGGCCCTGGGAAGAACTAGGACAAATATGAACTCCACTGAAGGGTTTGAAATGATTTATGAAGACAGGAGTCAAATTCTAGGTGCATGGGAAAGAAAACGTGGTTAAGATGAAAATGGACTTTGAGAGCTGAAGGAGAGTTTGATGTCATCTAGTTTGATGCAAATTGAAAAGGAAACCCTTCTTTAACATAACTAACAAGTAGTTATCCAACCTTTGGAAGGAGTTTGTGGGAAAAAGGAAAGAAGAAGATAGGGTAATAACTAGAAAATAAATAATAACCTGTTTAAGGAAAATATTTGTTCATTTCATTTTTTAAAATACATAGACAACCTTTGTGTATTTGGAGACAAAATGGATCAAACAGACAGAAAGACTTTGAAGAGTCAGAAAGGGAGAGGGTAATTAGAGGCAATGCTTGCTGATGAATTGAAAAAAAAATTTATGTAGGAAAGTTTCCTTTCCTGAATTTGACTGATAAGATGAAAAGACAAAGACTTTTAATGTTCAAAGGAATGTTCAGGGATGGGACAACATAATGTAGTAATTAATAGCTAGTGTTTATATAGCACTTTAAGGTTTTCAGATTACTTTACGAATATGATCTGATTTTATCTGCACAATAATCTTGAGAAGTATTAAACTCATGTCTTTGAGACTTTGGGTGCCTGTGCCACCTATCTTCTGTAAGCATATGTTAATACAATTCCCTACAAAGCAGACAAAAAACCATAAAATTCAGCAAATCATTTATTCAACCTTTCTATTCTATTATATTTTTGTGGTTGTTGTTATTTAATTGTATCAGACTCTTTATGAACCCTTATGGGGTTTTTAGCAAAGATACTGGAGCAATTTGCCATCTTCTTCAGCTCATTTTTAAAATTAATTTTTAATTAAATTTACATTTAATTTAGTTTATGTATGTATATATAAACATATTTAATTTAAATTAAATTTTATTTTTTTCAAAACTAAATCAATATAATTTCAATAATCACTTTCTGAAAGTTTGCCATCCATATTCTCTCCCTCTCTTACACTCCTTTCTGCTTAAGACAGCAGGTAATATGATATGGATTATATGTGAATTATCACACAATACATATTTCCATGTTCATTATGTTTTGAAATTAGAGACATATTGCTTCCACTAGAGAAAATTCATGGAGGAAATAAAGTGAAGAATATCTTACTTCAATCTACATTCAGATTTCATCCATTTCTTCTATAGTGTTGAATAGCCTTTTTTGTTATGAGCACCTTTGAGTTGTCCTGAATTCTTACATTGCTGATAATAGTTATCATTCACAATCATTAAACTTTATTACTATTACTTTGTACAATATCCACTTGCTTCTGTTCAGTTCTCTTTCCATTATTTCATATAAGCCTTTCCAGGTTGTGTGTGTGTGTGTGTGTTTGTGTGTGTGTGTGTGTGTGTGTGTGTGTGTGAGAGAGAGAGAGAGAGAGAGAGAGAGAGAGAGAGAGAGAGAGAGAGAGATCATCTTGTTTGTCATGTCTAATGGTACAATATTATTCTATTACAATTATGTAACATAAGTTGTTCAGCCATTAGCCAGTTGATGGACATTCCTTCAGTTTCCGGTTCTTTGTAAACACCAAAAGAACTGCTATAAATATTTTTGTGTTGATATGTTATTTCCCCCTATCTTTGTTCTTTTTGGGAAACAAACCTAGTAGTATTAATTCCTGGTCAAAGGGTAAGACCAGTTTTCTTATCTTTGCAGCATGGTTCCAAATTGCTCTCCAGAATGGTTGGATCAGTTTACAACTCCACAAATAGTGGATTAGTGTATCATCCCTACAATTCATTTTACAGATGAGGAAACTGAAACTAAGAAGGTTAAGTGACTCACCTAGGATATACACAGCCTGTGTCTGAGGCCAAATTTGAACTCAGAAAGATAGATATTCCTGACTCAGGCATGACACTCTATCAGCTGCACTACTATATTTTACAAAGAAGGTTAATGAATCTAGTAGTATTTAAGTTCCTTGTTCAAATCCAGACAGCTTATTGACTGATTATTATCAGAGCTAAGCCTAGATAGAATCTATGACTAATGCCTTCATGTAGTCTTCCCACAATTCAATACTGTTACTGACAGTAGGCTGCTTCCAAAATAAAATTTAAAAAAAATAAGAAAAGGAAAATATTTTTGATCTAATAACAATAGAAAATAGCAAATGAAGTTAAAGAAATAACCTATATGGTAAAAACTGATAACACAACATGGATATTGATTAATCAAAATTTATACCTGGTATGCAGCTGAAGAAAATTGTGTCCTTAACCTTTCCCCTCTTTTGATTACCAATTCAATTGTCCACATATGGATTGTGCGTTTAACAAATGTCATGAACTAATTTAAATTCTTATCTGTTTTTGAACAGATGTTTTACCTTCATAATTCAGCATTCATTTTCTCTTAATATTTATGTGTCTGTGACTTTTCCAATCCATCTGTTTATAATGTATTTGCATTTTATATTATATTGATGCTGAGGGAACTACTAGCTCTGTGAGAAGCCTTCAGGACCTTTCATAACTCTCTCTTATTTTGTTTCATCCATATTGCATGGCACATTTTACACTGAAATTTCAGAAATATCTCAAGAAATCCTGTTGGCAAGGAGAAAAGTAGACACTGTTTTCGTTAGTTAAATAAATACCCATAGGTTATAAGAGATGAAAGTAGTTTGTAAAGTTAATGTATAAATATATTACTCTAATTTCAGCAAGAATAGATGAAACTTCAAATCTACCAAATGCTGTTAAATTCAGGAAGTACTTCTTATGTTATTAAATAAGTTACAATATCTTAGAACATACTTGATAGAGTCTTATTTGAGTTTTTATTTTTTGGAGTCCTACTCTGAAGTCTTATACTGGTAAAGAAGTAGCTTGATTTTTATAAATGTAAAGCTGGCAACATGAATACAAGCTATAATGGGTTCTACCACAATGGAAAAATTTTGAATATCAACAAGGTAATAGACCTTAAGAAGTTATCTGGAAACCAACCTAGCTAAGTTGGGAAAGATTCATCACTAGAGGATTTATTGCTGAATGAAAGGGTATACTCAGTTTTCTGGCCTTTTGTGCATAGTTTCAAATTACTCTCTAGAATGGTTAGATCAGTTCACAGCTCCACCAACAGTGTATTAGTAACCCCGTTTTCCCACATCTCTTCCAATATTTATCATTTTCCTTTTGTGTCATATTGCTCAGTCTGATAGACATAAGGTAATATTTTGGATTTGTTTTAATTGCATTTCTCTAATTAATAGTGATTTGGAGTTTTTTTTCTTATGGTGAAACATAATTTTAATTTCTATATCCATTTCTTAGTTTGAAATACACTGATTAAAAGAAGTAAAAAAAAACCTTTCTTTAAGAATTAATGCAATCACTTACCATGATTACTTTCAGCTTTGTTTCAAATATTCATTTCTAAATCTGGAAGGATATTTAACAAGCCAGTCTCTTCATTTTAATTTAATGAGATACCCTCCTTTCTTCCCAATGTAAACAAACATGCTTTTGAGTCCATTTCAAAAAAAAAAAGAAAAAATAAGTTTTGAATTGAATGGCAAGATTCCTTACTTTGTCTTATTTTTAACATGTTTTATCAAAGTGCTTAACAAAAGTATGTTGATTGGATTACTGAATAAATGAATGAAAAATAATTAAATAAATTCTACTGAGTATACAGTACTGTGAAAGAATACAAAAGCTATCAAGGAGTTTACATCTAAATAGAGGAGAAAGCACATATAGGAGAACTGAGTTATATGACAGACCTGCTGATCTTTATAATATATAGTTAGGTAAGATGGTAAAGTCCAGTAATATAGATGGTTAGTAATGTCATTTGGCTGGAGTGGAGAAGTGTGGTAACCCAGATAAATAATTACATTTTTATTAGTGTTATAAAAAAAATCAGAATATACTCTGAACTATGTGACATTGCCACAGACTTTAGGTGAGATAATTTACTTAATTCAAGTATCACTAGTCATAGCTACTGTTGGAGGAATGTCATGTTACAAATATTTGAAAACACTAGTTAAACTTGATATATATTTGTAGAAAAAGTGGAGTGCACTCTTCATTTAAAAAACAAACAAAAATCACCTGGGTTCATAACTCTGCCATTTACTAGGTGTATTATTTGTTCAGGCTAATCATTCATAGAAAGGGTTGGAAAAGACCTCAGTGGTCACTGAGTCCAGCCCAGGCAAGACAAATGATTCTCCTTACAAACTCTACAGTAAGTACTCATCTATCCTGTGCTTAAAGATACACCGTCAGAAAGAAGCCACTAGCCTCTGAAGAAACCCATTCCATTCTATAACAGATGGCTTTGTTATGAAGTTTTGTTTTCATTTTTCTGACATAAACCCTGAATTTGGCTCTTTTCCATGGCCATTCATTACTCCTATTTCTGTTCCCAGGGTCAAAGACAATAAATCTAATCCTTTTTGGAGGTAATAGACTTTCAAATACTTGAAAACCATTTTCCTGCCTTAGTTATATCTTCTCTCCTCTCTATTAAAAATCCCAGTTGTTTAGCTTATTATTATGTATTTTTAAATTATATCACATGCTTCATACAATACTGCAAATCAGAAGGATTAGTCCCTCCTTATTCTTCATCTTTGAGCTTCAGTTTCTTCTCATATAAAATCAACATGAAACAATTTGCATTTGCTATATCATATGGCTGATTTAGGATCAAATCTCATAATTTATGAGAAAATACCTTGAAACAAAATTTAAAACCTATAGAAATGTAAGGTGCTTTAAAACATTTACCAGCAAATGTTACTAGGTATTTTATTTCAAAGTATTTGAAACATCTACATGATACATGATACATCTAAGGATATGTCTTTCTCTTTAATTGATATGACAACATAATTCTTTTTAGGTTCCCTGTAAAGGTGCAAATTTGATGCATTCTATGCACAAAGGAATAGCCAGAGGTCAGAAGGTTTGTAAACCTAGATCTCAAACCTATACCTGGAATTTCATAATCATTATTCTTTGAGGGACTCCAAGTGCTTGACCTATATAATCTTCTAATGAGAAATGAAATTCCTTATTATTGTGAGTTACTGTTATATAACATTGGTATGAACTCAAAACCTAATTTAAGTAATGTGAAAAATATGATTAGTTTCCAGTAAGAAATGAATAAAGTGTTCTAAATTTCCATATAAGTTCCTCTGAATTAAAATTTAAAGGGTTTTTCCATTTAAAAGATGTGTCTTTAAATGTCACTGAGCTCCATAACTCGTGTTCTTCTTGGGTTTAGAGAATGCTTAAATTATAAGAGAGGAATAGTGTCCAGAACAGAGATGTGATTGTCCTGTTTCATTGTTGCCCATCAGAACAAACCTGAAGTAGCAGCATGTTTAGTTCTGAGCTCTGCCTTTTTGGAAAGGTATTGCTACTTCTTATTTCCAAACTATTACAATGTTTAGACAATCATTTTGCAACTCTCTTTGACACTGCCATGCTTCCTTTCAATGCTGTCCTTTACCCTAATACTAATTAATGGCTGCCCAGAGTCTTCCACAATTATTCCACTCAGTCATGATATTTCAAGAAGCATCTCAGAGTCCATAATTATTCATCTTTTACCTCCCTCCCCAAAATCTCTTTTAATCAGAGATGCAAGTCAATTTAGAAAGTTGAGTGATTAAACTTGATGATTCCTGCACTATGCAATTCAAGATCTACTGCCATTACTTTATGCAGGTTTTCTCCCATACTGGAGCTCTCCTACTTACATCTACAAATCCTCAGTTCTCTTCAATGCAAACTCACGTGCAAACTCTATTGCATTTGGTAGGTATAACTCTTCCCATCTTTCTGTTTACCATCTATGTGACCTCATATAGACAATTTATTGCCTTTGGATCTCTATTTCTCCATCTGTAAAATAAAGAATTTGAACTACGGGAACTCAGAAGTCCCTTTAATCTCTAGATCAATGTTCCTATTTATTTGCACATTGTTTCCTTACAGTAGAAATTGATCTTCATGGGTCAGGGTTCATTTTGTGTTTGTACAGTTATACACATATATATGTGTGCATGTATGTGTAAGTATATATATATATATATATATACACATATATAATATATATTCCAAGCATAGCACAATGCTAGGCACACAATAAAAAGTAAATATTTGTTAAATTTCAAGTAAATTGAAATAATGTAAAAACAAATGAATAATATATGTATTAACATTTGGAAACATATTTACAGAGAAAAGTGGTTAATCCAAACAAGCAGTGTTCCAGAATTTCTGCAGAGAACTTTTGAAGAAGAGGGCCTCGACTGCTACATGTCAAATTATTTTCCATCACCTGGCCATCTTACCTTAGATTTCCTCTGCCTAGAGCAAAATCATCCTAGTTTCTTTTTTCAACCAGAAACAGAAAATTTCAACAATCTTATTAACAATCTTTTCATAGACTGAGTAGATTTGATTTGTTTTGAATGCAGCAACCAATTACACTGTAGTATAACAACTAAATTCTCACAATCTATTGAAATTAATCAATAAGTCAATCAACAAGCATTTACTGAGTACATTCTACTATAATTGACCCCTACACTATATATTGGGAAATAAAGACAAAAATTAAACAGGTCCTGAGCTGAAGGAGCATAAATGGACATTACTAAATGTCAGGGGGCTCCCTTGATTTTACATTTATTTTTTCCCATTTAATCTACTATACATGTAAAAAATTTCCATCAAATGAACATCTATAATGGAACTTCCATGATGTAAAATCATTTATCAGTATTGTAGCAGACCAGCCCCTACATGCAATTCTCATCTGGGTTTAACCACCTGAGGAGGGCAGCTGAGAAATGGAAAGTAATGGGTGAAGCTTAAGAAAAGGGAGGCATAGATGAAACAAAGAGACATGGAACACAGAGAGAAATTTTGCTTGGTGTCAGCAGGTCAGCACTCAGGAGTCAGAGAGAGATTTAAGAGAGAGGGCTGAGCAAGCTGCACTGTTTATTGTAGGCTTCAAGGATGGATTTTTAGGATTGGGGGGTCACATGATGTCAATCAAACAAGTGGCACAACAGAAGTTTTAATATGATACTGGCAATATTATAAAGGAATTGAATAGCAAGATAATAGTACCACCTGTGTCCAAGGAAGGAGCTTATTTGAAAGTCCTTCCTGATTAGAACACTGGGGCAAGCTTATTCAGATGTAAGAGTGTGTCTTTAACATTTCAAAGGATCTTTACAAATTGTCCAGTAGTTTCCAGACTGCAGATAATAGAGGCTTAACTTTTAAGATCAACATTTTTAAGTTTTAACAATTTAACAATTTTAAGTCCCCTCCAATTTAAGGATTCAGAAATCAATCATGTGAAATGAACATTTTGCTCATAGGAGTCAGCTTTTGAATACATCTTTAATACCTTCATGATTCATCATAACTGAAACCCTTCAAATATTTTTCTTTCAAAAAATGATATTCATAGCCACACTCTTTGTAGTGGAAAAAACTGGAAAACGGGGATATGCCCTTCAATTGGGGAATGGTTGAACAAATTGTGGTATCTGCTGGTGATGGAATACTAGTCTGCTCAAAGGAATAACGAACTGGAGGAATTCCATGTGAACTGGAAAGACCTCCAGGAATTGATGCCGAGAGAAAGGAGCAGAACCAGGAGAACATTGTACTCAGAGATTGATACACTGTGGTAAAATAGAATGTAATGGACTTCTCTACTAGCAGCAATGCAATGACCCAGAACAATTCTGAGGGACTTATGAGAAAGAATGCTATCCATATTCAGAGGAAGAACTATGGGAGTAGAAGCACAGAAGAAAAACAACTGCTTGAACACATGGGTTGATGCGGACATGATTGGGAATGTAGACTCTAAACGACACTAGTACAACTTTCAATAATATGGAAATAGGTCTTGATCAGTGACACATGTAAAACCCAGTAGAAATATGTGTGGGCTGGCGGTGGAGATGGGGAGAGAGTTGGAGGGTTGGAGGGGAGAGAAAGAATATGAATCATGTAACCATGGAAACATTTTCTATTAAAAATATAAATAAATTGACCAAAATCAAAAAAAATTAATTAAAAAATCATATAACTGAAAGATCAATTCATCAGAGATATAATTATAATAAATGAAACAATCCTTAATTTTTAGGAGTTTACATTTTAATAGAGGATAAAATGCTTCAAACATTTCTTCAGACATTTTTCTACCTATATCCTTGAAAATATGACTATAATATTACATTTTTAATATAAACTTTTGGAAACTCTACTTTGGTTAAATGATCATTATCATCCTAGGTAAGGATATAGCATCATGAAATCAAAAGGGGACTGAGCTTGATTTCAGAAGGCCTAATGTAGAGTTATGGATTCAATACTATCTGTCTGAGATTATTCTTAATGAAACTGGATATCTTCATCTAAAAATTGAGGGATAAATACAAAAGTTGGATACATATACACATAGTCATTGGGCTTTTATTATCTTTTGAGTTTTTCATGGCTTCACAATTACTCATAATTCAATTAAATTACATATGCATATTTTATGTAGCATAGTTCCATATTTTTAATAAAGTAAGATACTGCTTACCAGAAGGATTCCTAGGTCTGACCCAGTTTTAACTCTTATACCTTTTTTTTATACCCCGAACAATTATACATAATGTCTTCCACTATGTCCAATGGAAAAAGAATTGTCAACAAAAACCCACTATCATTTCCTATTCTCACCATCTCACACTTCATTATACAGTCTATATTATGTAAGAGAATGGAAATTAGACTTATTAAGTAAGCTATTTAACAAAGCAATTATATAAAATCCCTACCTCTTCCCACCCCCTTTATCTGAATTTTGAATGCAAAACCAGTCTTGTCTTTCATTATATTTCTCTGTAGAAAGCAGAATATAAAGATAATCAGCTAGGAATTAACAACCTTCTGGTTGCAGAAAGCATTGCATTAACAGCTGATTAAAACTCAGCCATGTGGCTGTATGTATATCCCAATCACAGGGTCATGCATATAACTGCTTAATCTTGAAAGCATGAAAACAGTCATCAAGGGTTATTCACAGAGCTATGAATGACTTTGCATCTTTATTGATATTTATTCAACATGCTGTTGTTGTCACTCAAAGTCTATTTTAAATGCAAATTTGTTACTTTGCAAACTGTTAATTTGGAAATGTTATTTATTATTTGGTCTATTTCATTTGAAAAAAGTTTAGACATTTTATTCAAATATTTTGTTTCAGAACCCCAAAGCAATTATTTGCAGAAACCATACACAATGGGTTGTTTTCTGAAAGAGTCAATAGTGAGTCAACATTTGCTTGTGGCAAATAGTATTCGGAGTATATTGGAGCCTGTGCCAGTACCTCAAGGAGTTACACAGGAAGGATAAGAACTTAGAATTTAATAGAAACAACATAATACATAAAAACAAAGATAACAAAAATTATTATTCAATCCAATAAAATTCAATAAACTTTGATCATATACTTGTTACTTTCAAGTCCCTGTAGAAAGAAAGAGAGAGAGAGAGAGAGAGACTGAGACAGAGAGGCAGAAAGAGACAGAAAGAGACAGAAAGAGACAGAGAGACAGAGAAAGGGAGAAAGGAGAAAGGGAGAATAGAAGGGGAAGAAAAGGAGGAAGGGAAGGAAAAAGGAATCAAGGGAGAAAGGAAGGAAAGATGGAAAGAAAGAAAAAGGAAGGAAGGAAAAGAGAAATAGAGAGAGAGAAAGGGAGGGAGAAAAGAAGGTAGTCCATTTCATTTAAAAAAATATGTATATATATGTCCATTTCAGATAAGGTTCTTGGAATTTTCTATATGAGGAACAAAAAAACATCCAATTTAATTGAATATGTAGAGTGTAAGAATAGTCATGAAAATTATTCTGGACAAAAGGGAATGGAAGAACATAATGAACATGGAATTATATATTGCATGATAATAAATGTACAATCTATGTCATATTTCCTGTCATATTGGGGAACAAGGAGGTATGAGAGGGAGGGAGAGAACATGGATCACAAAATGTAAGAAAATAATTATTAAAATTAAATCTACATGTAATCTGGAAAAATGCAAAAAAAGAAAACATGAAAAGAAAAAGAAAAAATGGGGAGTAGACCTAAATTGTGAAGGTCTTTAAAAACCAGAAAGAAAATTTTATAATGCATGCTACAGCAACAGCAAATCACTTAAGTTTCTTGAACAGGGGACTAATATGACCAGAACTCTGCTTTAGGAATATCAAAATGATAGTGCTTGGTGGATAGATTAGGGGAAGAAGAGACTGAAGGGAGGGGAGCCAATTAAGAGGCTATTTCAGTAGAATGGGCAAAAGTTGATGAGTTTGTAAACTAGGTTAGTAAACCTTTGATTTGAAAATAACTCATGTGAAAGATAGTGTGGAGGTAGAATTGAAAGATTTAGTTACTAATTGCGTATGAGGAATGGAGGAAAGAGCAAAGAGAAAATGAACTTGTAGATTTACAAACTTAAGTGACTAGAAGAATGGTAGTGCCCTCAACAAAAATATGCTAATTAGGAAGAAGACTAAATTTATTAAGGAGACATAAAATCAGCTAGCAGTGTTGCAGTCTGGGAGCTTAGGAGTAATTTGAACTCCAGAATTAAATATTTAAGGGTCAACTACATAGTTATAATAATGAAATTCATTGGAGACAATTATATAAAAAAAAAAGATTGTGGAAAGAGGTAAGGCAATAGACAGGTGTTGGCAAACCTATGCTATGTATGCAGAAGGGGGCTGCTTCCCTCTCCCTCCCTCTCAACACATGACTGAGAATAGTTCTCTCATCATCCGCCCCTCTGCCCAGCAACCCAATAGGAGCACTTCTTCCCACCCCTGTCTGGGGTAACAGGGTGGCTCACATGCAGTGAGAGGGTTTCAGTTTAGACACTAGGTCTCTAAAAGGTTCCCCATTACTGCAACAGAGATTAAGACACAGTCTTGAGATACACTCATGCATAAGATGTGGAATAGGAATGAAAGGAAAAAAGAGAATTAGGGAGAAAGTAGAATCACAAAATCAAAGGGAAAAGCCAGTTTCTAAGAGGAGATACAAATGTCTAAGTTTTCAGATAAACTGAATATTTTAACAGAAGAGGTTATTGGATTTAGCAAATAGGAACTTAGTTAAAAACTTGGAGGTTTACAGTCAGAGCAAAGGTCAGACAGAAGAGGTGAGAAAATGGAGACTAAGTATTTTTTTTTGCCTAAGAATTTTGAATGTGAAGGAGAGAAGAAGAAACATAAGATAAAACCTGGAAGGAGTGATATGGTCATATAAAGATATTTTGAAATAAAGATACTATTTGTGCATGTTTGTGGACAGCACAAAATATCCAATGACTAAAATAATATTGAAGAATAAAGAGAGAAAGGATGATGAAAAGGGCAAACTCTACATCCTCTACATTTGTCATTTTCCTTTTCTGTTGTAGTGTTGAATCTGGTGGTAGTGAAGGATAAATCTAAAGTGTTTCAACATGCATTTCACTAATTAATAGTGACTTAGGGAATTTTTTATTGGCAGCTTTGATTTCTTTTGTAAAATGACCTATTCATATCCTTTGACCAATAATCAAATGGGAAATGAATGATTTTTTAATTTTTATCATTTATTAATATTCATTTTTTTAAACCCTTGTACTTCGGTGTATTGTCTCATAGGTGGAAGATTGGTAAGGGTGGGCAATGGGGGTCAAGTGACTTGCCCAGGGTCACACAGCTGGGAAGTGGCTGAGGCCGGATTTGAACCTAGGACTTCCTGTCTCTAGGCCTGACTCTCACTCCACTGAGCTACCCAGCTGCCCCTTAATATTCATTTTTAACATGGTTACATGATTCATGCTCCTACTTTCCCCTTCACCCCCCTTCACCCCCCATGCCGACACACATTTCCATTGGTTTTATCATGTGTCATTGATGAAGACCTATTTCCAAATTGTTGATAGTTGCGCTGGTGTGGTAGTTTCGAGTCCACATCCCCAATCATGTCCACCCCAACCCATGCATTCAAGCAGTTGTTTTTCTTCTGTTTCCTCTCCTACAGTCCTTCCTCTGAATGTGGGTAGCGTTCTTTTTGATAAATTCCTCAGAGCTGTCCTGTGTCATTGCATTGCTGCTGGTACAGAAGTCCATTGCATTCGATTTTACCATAGTATGTCAGTCTCTGTGTACAATGATCTTCTGGCTCTGCTCCTTTCGCTCTGCATCAATTCCTCGAGGTCTTTCCAGTTCACCTAGAACTTCTCCAGTTTATTATTCCTTTGAGCCAAATAGTATTCCATCACCAGCATATATCACAATTTGTTCAGTCATTCCCCAATTGAAGGACATACTCTCCTTTTCCAGTTCTTTGCCACCACAAAAAGTGCAGCTATAAATATTTTTGTACAAGTCTGTTTATCTATGATCTCTTTGGGGTACAAACCCAACAATGGTATGGCTGGATCAAAGGGTAGGCATTTTTTACAGCCCTTTGAGCATAGTTCCAAATTGCCAGCCAGAATGGTTGGATCGGTTCACAACTCCACCAGCATTGCTTCAATGTCCCAATTTTGCCACATCCCCTCCATCATTCATTACTTTCCCCTTCTTTCATTTTAGCCAATCTGCTAGGTGTGAGGTGATACCTCAGAGTTATTTTGATTTGCATTTCTCTAATTATTAGAGATTTAGAACACTTCCTAATGTGCTTATTGATACTTTTGATTTCGTTACCTGAAAACTGCCTATTCATGTCTCTTGCCCATTTATCAATTGGGGAATGGCTTGATTTTTTATACAATTGATTTAACTCCTTGTATATTTGAGTAATTAGACCCCTGTCAGAGTTTTTTTCTTATAAAGATTTTTTTCCCAATTTGTTGTTTCCCTTCTGATTTTGGCTGCATTGTTTTTGTTTGTACAAAAGCTTTTTAGCTTAATATAATCAAAACCATTTAATTTATATTTTTAATTTTTCTCTCTTGTTTAGTTTTAAAATCTTTCCTTTCCCAGAGATCTGACAAGAAAACTACTCTATGTTCACTTAACTTATTTATAGTTTCCCTCTTTATATTCAAGTCATTCACCTGTTCTGAATTTATCTTGGTGTAGGGTGTGATATGTTGATCTATACCTAATCTCTCCCATATTGTTTTCCAAATTTCCCAGCAGTTTTTGTCAAATAGTGAATTCATGTCCCAAAAGTTGGGCTCTTTGGGTTTATCATACACTGTCTTGCTGAGGTCATTTACTCCAAGTCTATTCCACTCATCCTCCCTTCTGTCTCTTAGTCAGTACCATATTGTTTTGATGACTGCTGCTTTATAGTATAGTTTAATATCTGATACTGCTAGGCCCCCTTCCTTCACATTTTTTTTCATTATTTCCCTTGATATTCTTGATCTTTTTTTTATTACAAATGAAATTTGTTATAGTTTTTCCTAATTCAGTAAAGAAGTTTTTTGGTAGTTTGATAGGAATGATGCTAAATAGATAAATTAATTTGGGTAGAATGGTCATTTTAATTATGTTAGCTAGTCCTATCCATGAGAAATCAATGTTTTTTTCCAATTGTTAAATCTAGTTTTATTTGTTTGGAAAGTGTTTTGTAGTTGTTTTTGTAGAATTGCAGTGATTGTTTTGGTAGATTGATTCCTAAGTATTTTATATTGTGTAAGGTGATTTGAAATGATGTTTCTCTTTCCAACACTTGCTGCTGTGATGTGTTGGAAATATATAGAAATGCTGATGATTTATGTGCACTTATTTTGTATCCTGCAACTTTGCTAAAGTTGTTGATTATTTCTACAAGCTTCTTAGTTGATTCTCTAGGATTTTTTAAGTATACCATCATATCTGCAAAGAGTGATAGCTTAGTCTCCTCATTGCCTATTTTGATACCTTCAATTTCTTTTTCTTCTCTAATTGCAATTGCTAGTGTTTCCAGTACTTTGTTGAATAATAGAGGTGATAATGGGCAACCTTGTTTGACACCTGATCTTATTTGGAAGGCTTCTAATTTATCCCCATTGCATATAATGCTTGTTGATGGTTTTATGTATATACTGTTTATTATTTTTAGGAAAAGTCCCTCTATTCATATACTTTTTTGTGTTTTCAATAGGAATGGATGCTGTGTTTTGTTAAAGGCTTTTTCAGCATCTATTGAGATAATCATGTGATTTTTGTTTGTTAGATTGTTGATATGGTCAATTATGTGGATGGTTTTCCTAATGTAGAACCATCCTTGCATTCCTGGTATAAATCCCACCTGATCATGGTGGATGATCCTCTTCATCACTTTCTGGAGTCTTTTTGCTAGTATTCTATTTAAGATTTTTGCATCTATGTTCATTAGGGAGATTGGTCTTTAGTTTTCTTTCTCTGTTTTTGATCTAACTGTCTTTGGAATCAGTACCATATTTGTGCCATGAAAGGAATTTGGTAGGACTCCTTCTTTGCTCATTATATCAAATAATTTGTATAGTATTGGGATTAGTTGCTCTTTGAATGTGTGATAGAATTCACTTGTGAATCCGTTAGGCCCTGGCGATTTTTTTTAGGGACTTCATTGATGGCTTGTTCAATTTATTTTTTCTGATATGGGATTATTTAGGTATTCTATTTCTTCTATTGTTAATCTAGGTAATTTATATTTTTGTAAATATTCATCCATATCTCCTAGATTGTTATATTTATTGCCATATAATTGGGCAAAATAGTTTTTAATGATTGCCTTAATTTCCCCTTCATTAGAGGTGAGGTCTCCCTTTTCATCTTTGATACTGTCAATTTGGTTTTCTTCTTTCCTTTTTTTTGTTAAATTGACCAATACTTTGTCTATTTTATATGTTTTTTTCAAAATACCAGCTTCTAGTCTTATTAAATAATTCAATAGTTTTTTTTTTACTTTTGATTATTAATTTCTCCATTGATTTTTATTATTTCTAATTTATTTTTCATCTGGGGATTTTTAATTTGATCACTTTCTAGGTTTTTAAGTTGCATTCCCTATTCATTAATCTCTGCCCTCCCTAATTTGTTAATATATGCACTCAAGGATATAAATTTCCCCCTGTGTCCTGCCTTGGCTTCAATCCCACAGAATTTGGTAGGATGTCTCATCATTGTCATTCTCTTCAATGAAATCACTTACTAAATATTATTTTTATTGAATTATGATCTGATAGGATTACATTTCTGCTCTTTTGCATTTGTTTACAATGTTTCTATGCCATATTACATGGTCAATCTTTGTGAATGTACCATGTGCAGCTGAAAAGAAGGTGTATTCATTTTTGTCCCTATTTATTTTTCTCCACATGTTAATTAAATCTAATTTTTCTAGGACTTCATTCACCTCTCTTAACTCTTTCTTATTCATTTTTTTGTTTTGAATTATCTAGATCTGAAAGAGGAATATTTAGATTACCCACTATTACGGTTTTATTATCTATTTCCTTCTTGATCTCTGCCAGTTTCTCCTTTATGAATTTCCATGCTATGCCACTTGGTGCATACATATTGAGCAGTGTTATTTCCTCATTGTCTATACTGCCTTTAATCAGGATGTAAAGACCTTCCCTATCTTTTTTTAATCATATCTATTTTTACTTTGACTTTGTCGGAAATCAGGATTGCCATTCCTGCCTTCTTTTTCTCATTTGATGCCCAAAAGATTTTGCTCAATCCCTTGACCTTAAGCTTGTGTGTGCCCACCTGCCTCATATGTGTTTCTTGTAGACAACATATGGTAGGATTTTGGTTTCTAATCCACTCTGCTATTTGCTTCCAAGGGATTTTTTATGAACAGGATGGCAGTATGTTGCTTGAAAAACAAACAAACAAACAATTTTCATTTTTAGTGAAACCAATGAAAAACATGATGTCAGATCATAAAATGTATTTTGAATTTACCCAAACCTGGAAAATACAACTTTTTTCTGAAGGGTATTTTTTCCCAGAGATCAAGAAATTACTAGAAGCATATAAGTTCTGATGCTCAGGTATAGAGTGTGTGGTGAAAATGAAGGGATAGAGGTAGGATGGTAGGATGGATGGGAGAAAGGAGAGAGGGAGGTAGAGGAAGGGAAAGGAAGGTCCAGGCAGGGGAAGACGGACCAGAGCACTCAAATGATCAGAGAGCAACTTTAGGGTTTGAATAGCTAGGTTTTATTTTAATTAGAAAAGGAAAGGTCTAGTGAAAACTAGGAGGTAGGAGAAAGGGAAAAAAGGCACCAAGAGAGAGATCAGGCTCTCTGGGTAGAGAGCACTGCTTCCAGGGTGGAGAGAACTAGCCCGCCTTGGTAGAGAGCAA
This sequence comes from Gracilinanus agilis, assembly GCF_016433145.1. NCBI lineage: Eukaryota > Metazoa > Chordata > Mammalia > Didelphimorphia > Didelphidae > Gracilinanus > Gracilinanus agilis. The sequence continues at coordinate 453,671,469 of NC_058130.1, read as the reverse complement.
GCAGAGCTCAGTAGAGAGTATTAGGAAAGTTTTTCAGTTATGAGGGAAAGTGGAGTGATACAATAGGTAGTTTAAAAAGAAGAGAAAGTTTGGAGGTGGAAAGAGAATCAATTAGGGACTTGTAAAAAGATTTCCTGTGTGCCATAAAGACAGAAAATATCTGATAACATATATTTGAACTGATCTAATCAACAAAGTTGTGTTAGTATCTCTGTCTCCTTTTGGAGCACCTGAAAGAAACAGAGAAGGAAGATTGTGGAAGTAATCCAGTTTGGCAAGTAGGAATAGCAAAAGGAACAAAGGATCAAGAGATTTGAGGGTAAAGGGTAGTATAGAATTGATATTGTTTATATTGTTAAGGAAGTGAAAAACACGAAGGAAGAATAGTGGTTTTGACCTGAAAAAATACTGAAGCATAAAGAAACTGGCGAATATTGTGATTATGAAAAATAGGGTTCAGCAGGAATAAAACTGGGAAAGAATAAATAATAGAAGTGTGATTGTATAGAATTATTTCAGGGGCTTTGATCATGGAAATTGAAGACTTTGGGGTGTAGACAGGAGCAGTGTTATTCCTTTGCAAAGCTAAGGTGAAGAATAGTCAATTTTATGTATGTATATATATATATGAATATATATATATATATATATATATATATATGTGTGTGTGTGTGTGTGTGTGTGTGTGTGTGTGTGTGTGTGTGTATAATAGATTTAGTAAATGGAAGAAGGTTGGGATGTTTGAGGGAACAATAGTACATATATAGAATTTCTCCAGCATAATATGGTTAGGAGTTGGGAGTGCCAAAGGAAGATTATGAGCCAGATACAGCACTCTTTGAGAAAAGAGAAAAAATAACTCGACAATTAGTTGATAACAGAACAGAATCTGGAATGCATAATAAATTGGATAAGGTCAATCTAAAGGAGAAATGGTCATTGGGTGATGATGGTGGAAAGTCTACAAACAATGATATGGAGCATCAAGTATTCCAATTGTCCCTGGGGAATCAGTTTCAGGAATATGAGAAAAGGTACATCAAATACTGGAAGGATATTGAGAGAATGGATAGAGTGCAAGGAATGGAGTCAAGGAGATCTGATTTCATATCTGGCCTCATACATTCACTAGCTGTGTGACTATGTGGAAGAGTTTAAATTAAAGTCTCTATGAATGTCAGAAAATGGAAGAAGAACAAGAAAAATGGTTCCAAAGTGAAGAGTAGTTGGTTAATCATTAAAGAAGTGTTTCAGGCAGTGACAATGAACTGGAATGGGAGAGTTTAGGTCTTTGGGAAACAAGAATAGGCAGTGGAGACATGGAAGGATATACTCCTAAGTAAATTCATTATCACTGAGAAAGGAATAATCACAGAGTTGGGTATACAGGAGTCAGTAGACTATAAGAAAAGATAAAAGGCAAAAAATGAAACATCATTCTTAGCCATACCACAGTGCTCTGGGGACTGCGACTTCAACAAATGCTCATGCAAGCTGTCCATCTGCACCCAAGCTCCCTTTGGTAAAGTGCATATTGTGGGGTCTGTTCTCTGCTGAGTAGCCAACTGTAGTCTGACCATATGCTTCGCTTGCTCTAAGTAGTATGGGAGCTCCCTGGATTACATCTGAATTCAAATGAAATATCTAAACTCTCTTCCAGCTTTAAATGTATGAACCAAATAACTCTAATATCCTCTCCTTGTGGATATATTTAAGCTGTATATTTATGTTGGCATTTCCCCCCTAGATAACTATAAGATCTTATGGCTGATTGTTGTTGTTGCTGCTGCTATTCTTTTTTAAATAATTATGGTGCATGATGAAAAGGCTACCAAGGTCCTACAAGCAAATATTCCTTTAGCCTTGAGTTACATGCATATATACTGTGTTATATATGTTTAATAGGGCTCTGGTGGCTTTTAAACCTGCTTCATCTGAACATGCCTAATGGAGTAACCCCTTAATCCCAGCTCAATTAGCCCTCCAGACTATCCCAGTTCCTGACTAGAAGTTTTGACCACCTCAGGGGTCTGCCTTCTAACTCATTCTTCTGATTATTGAGCCTCTGCCTGGTATCACCATTTCCTATGGGATTGTTGCCATGCTACTGCTCTCACAGCTCAAATCACTCTTCAGACTGCTCCAATTTCTCACCAGCCACCTTTAAAAAATATAACATGGCTAAAATGGAAAAATGGCTTTTTATAAAATAGAAGCAAAAACAAAAACACTTACCTTCCATCTTAGAATCAATACTATACATTGGTTCCAAGGCAGAAGAACAGTAATGGCTAGGCAATGGGGTATGTGGGATGGGGGTGGTGGGGGTTAAGTGATTTGCCCAGAGTTACACAGTTAAGAAGTATCTGAGGTCATATTTGAACCCAGGACCTACCATTTCTAGGCCTGGCTTTCAGTCCACAGAGCCATCTAGGTGCCCCTGAAAAATGACTTTTTCTTACTTTACATATATAATTGATATCATATTACTTGTGGACTATAGGGAGGGAAAATATCAAATTTGTTTTTTACATAAATATTAAAAATAAATAAATATTAACTGAAAAAAGCAGGTGCCAATCCATTTTCTTGTCTGTATATCTTCACTACTTAGTTCAATGCCTGGGAAATAGAAAGTACTTAGTAAATGTTTTATTGTTCTGTATTTACAGTTTCAAGGTACATATACAGAACCTCACACTTGATTGATCAAACTACAGTTCTTAATATGAAAAAACAAAACAAAACATGGACATACTCATACACAAAGAATACAAAGAAATATATACTTTTTTGAAACTCTTGGCCAAACACTGGACCTCTATATAACTGTTCCAAGAACACATACTTAATGCAGGTTATGATACATCAACTACAACTTATTTTATAAGTTTTAGGGACAAAGTAGTTCATACTGAGATTTTCAAAAGGTACTTGAGACTTTTGTGAACACATCATTCTAAGATAAACAAATCTCAACAATTCTTGAATAAACCTATCAAGTAGCTAGGATAAAGCTATCCATAGGGTTTACTAAAACTCCTTTACAATCAGAGGCTATACTCATGAACACACAGTGACTCTGTTCTCTCTGATCTCTTCTTCCTCTGGTAGAGAGGTCTGAGCTAATATGCCTGCATCATGTAGCTTCCAAACACTATAAGTTATGGGGATTTGTTTTTGTTTTTGTTTTTGTTTTTAAAGAAATGCAATTTGCCTTTGACATATCTCAGTCACAACATTCAGTTCCATAAGTTATTTACATGAGATCAATATTTTTAAACATTGGAGGAATATATTTCTCTGGGGCAGTGTCATATAAACCAAAGTATTAACTAATACGGAATCATATGTTGACTCTAGAGTTAAATGATGTCTTAAAGGGAATTGTGTATGGGAAACCTTTCAGATTACTTTGTACATGCTAGTTAAAATAGCAAAGTACCTGATTCTTAAAAACTACATGTAAATAGTGAAGGCCTGACTAGCTTACTGTGTGTCTCTTTTGCCTATTACAGGTTGTTTTACTAGTACCATTTACCTCATGTTCATCTTGGAAAAGATACATTAAAAGATGATGAAAAAGGTCTATCACTTCTTCAGCAAAATCCATGTTTTTGACTTAGCAACTTGTTCCACATGAAAATCTTCTAATTGGAGAAAGAATGCATATTAAATGACTATGACGATATGTAATTCATAGTATTTGAATAATATGTCTTAATTATATCTACACATATGAAATAGGTTCTTTACATAATTACCTGGAAGTTGAAGAAGCTTGATTCTAATTTTGATTTCTTAATAAACTTGAGGTTGGTTAATTAATCTCCCTTTTGTCTTAGAGGGTTACCTCTAAGATGTTTATAGCCTTATCTAATTCTAAAGCTTGATAATACCCAATATGAGCTTTTTAAAGCCCTCTTTAACCAGAAATATATTTATAAAAGAGGTAATCTTGATTTAAGGTTTAATTTCATCAAATATTCTCTTCACTTAGATTGTCCACTTCATGTGGAAGACATTTAAATAGCCATGGGCAACAGTTTGAAAAAAAATATTTAGGAAGCCAACTCTTGGTATTTGGAACATTTGAGTAAATGTCCCAAATACTGGCTATGTGATCCTGTCACTTAATCTTTCATTGCCTTAGACAACTCTTTAAAACTAAACTCTTGGTAACATACCAACTTCCCTTGATTGGGGAAGTTTCTTGATCCTAAGTTCTATATGCCAAAGAAATTGCAATGAAATCAATAAAGCCCCTTTCTTCTATCCCTATAACACCACAGGGAATTGCTATCTCATTTTGTTTTTCTGTATGTTTCAGTTCAATCTATCTATAAAAGCTTCCCCTCAGCAGAAATAGATAGAAATGAACTCCTTACTCTAATTATACTGCAAATACTAAAACAGGGTGATGTCAAATGTAATAGAATTTAAGATTCATTCTTCCATTATAAGTACTCATATGCAAAAGGCTAGAAGAATTTATATTTTTGTACTGGGTTAAAAGAGATAAAAGAGAGGAATATAGAGAAGAACAGAGAAGAAAGAAGGGAGGGACTGCGACAGAGGACTAGATATGTATTCAGCAATATATACAAACTCTATACCTTTTTTTAAAGTTATTTGATTGACTTATAATCTAAGGATAAATAAAAACTATAAAACTACCTTAATTCTTGATTTTAAATGCATTTACCTCTTTTAGAGTTTATAACATCAAAACATGTAGCAAGAGCATTCCAGCAATAGGGGTCCAATTAGTTAGTTGGTTGGTCAGTATTAGAGATGTTTAGTAGAAGGACTAATATCCGGATCACATTATGAAGACAAAATACCTTCTTACAACATGATGTAGAGGGCAGAGACATGACAGTGACAAAGATCACAGGAAGAGAGTTATTGGGAATAATATTCAAATTGGATTTTTGGACTGTTATATTGATTGATTCTCAATCTATTAGACAAATAATTGAACTGTTGATCCAATCAGTTGTTTCAGATAACAGGAAAACTAAACTATCTACTTAGAGACCATTTATTCTGGTTGCCCTTAAAGATCCAATCTTCAACTCCTGAATTGATTTAAAAAATGAAATGGATTGCTGTGATAGTCAGATCATCAAGGCAAAAAAGTGATCAGACCAGAGAATTATCTTATTTTAGCTAAAAGAGGAATGATTCTTTTAAAATGCTCTTCCCCCAACTCATTTCTCACTACATCTCAAGATATGCCAGAGTGCTCTGTCACTTTAAAATATTCCTTCTCCCTCAGTTCTTCTGCTGACACTGCATTCAAATGAGAATGAATATCTTTTAGTGATAAACCTTCCAGAAGGCTGCTTTATAGTAACCCCATGATTTCTTCGGAAATAGAACCCAATGTTGGCTCTTAAGAGAAGCCAATCTCTCTTAATATAGCTCAATCAATTATTTCCCTAAACCTTTATATAGATTAATATCTTATTTGGAGTAGGAATTTCAACTTGGCATCTGTATTGGAGAGAGAATCTTGTAAAGTAAGGTAGTCTGGCCAATAGATATACAGAGGGGATAAAGATTTGCTTATTGCTGTTACATGCCTTTAGGGCTTTTCTTTACAAAAAAAAGAAAAGCTGGCTAAGGGGAACAAACAAACAAAAAAGGAAAGTTTTAAATGATAAACAGTCCACCTCTATCAAGGTATCCCTCTGGGCTACACTGCTTTTCCTATTCCTTTAGGACCAGAACACACATCAAATGCCAATGCCTGTACAATAACATAACATATGACTTCGTTGTTAATGAGCAACCCTCTTTTAATTTATGGTTTGGGTTAAAAATTAATTAGCCCTTAATCACTGGAAGACTTTCATTTAATTAAAATCAACTAATGGTCTGAATAGCTATGCTACAGTACATCCTGTGTCTGAATTCATAATTAGTTCAAGATTGAAAATATAAGTGCATAGTGCTCCTATATTAGAAACCTTCTTCAGGTGAGGTTATCCATGGGCTGACAATTAGGAGCACAGTGTGCTTCCAATTTTTCCCCCTGAAATGAGAGATTTGTTCCTTTAATTGAGAGTTGCAGATGCCTTACAAAGGCATGTGAAAAGAGTGCTCAAGAACCTGAATTCACGTAGACCTCTGATATTACCCGTGTGACCTTGAATAAGTCACTTTACTTCCCCAGGACTCAGTTTCCTCATCTATAAAACGAAATGGTTGGATTAAATGGCCTCCGATGTAACTTATTAATCTAGTTCTACTATCCTCAATAAGCACTAAATTTGGAGCCAAAAATTCTGGGTTCTAAATCTGGGTTTCACCAATCTGGGTCTACCCAAAAAACTGTGGATTATATAATATATTCTCTTTTATGCTTCATCTTAATTCAGTTCAGCATTTTAAGGCACCTATTACATGCAAAAGGTATAAAATTGGGCACTGATCTCTTAAGGTACTTGACAGCAAAGCAGATATATTCCTATAGTAATAGATAATATTTTTATCTCTACCAATTTTACAAAGTTATTACCAAAATATGTATTTTTAAACCTTAAAATATGATATAAATGTGTGTTGACTCATCATCAACATTGCCATCATCATTATCATAAACATGTTTTTAATGTACCTGGGATTTCATTAGTTTACAGAAGAAGTCCCAGCTACGAAACTCTAGTAATACATTTTAGTAATTGTTCTACAGCTTATGATTTTAAAGTTTCCAGGAGGCACTGAGGTGTGTGTGTCTTTCCTAGGGTCAAATAGCCAGTCTATATCAGCGGTTTAATTTTAAACCAAGATTTGTAACTTCAAAACCAACTTTCTAGCCATTGTTCCATGCCCCCTCTATTATTATTGTTGCCCTACAAATAGTAATGCATTATCTCAGGAGAAGTTATAGGATATTTTAATATTATGTACATGCTTTTGGAAATTGCTGTCTATTTGTTCAAATTTTATCTAGTCCCGAAGTAGAATAAGACTACTTTTTAGTAATATAAAGTAGAGAATTTACACATAAAAGTTTTTCCCCCAAATATCACTGATGGCCAATATTTACTCTTGTAAGTTAAATTAATTTTGCAAACAATCATGTTCACATTACTTTCATTTGTGACTTATTTCCTGTCTTGATAGACATGTGTGTATGTGTACAGTGATCTCTCACCTATCATGGAAGTTACATTCCAAAGATCACCAAAATAGGTGAAAATATGCGAAGTAGTGATGTACTGCATTTCCATTGTGTACAGTATGGTATTCATCTGAAAAAATTCCACAACATAGTGAAAACTCTGAGATACATAATTAGATTAAAAAAACAACAATCTGTGATACAGTGAACCCACAATAAGTCAACTGTGCTATATATAGTAAAAGATGACTGTGAATATATATTTGAATACATATAATTCTCCTTTAAGAATTATCCTCAAAAGCAATTTTGAAGCTATTTCATTGTATAGTGAGGACACATATGTTGCAACGGCTATGCCTCATATGTAATATGAGATATCATTTTTTGACTCAAAGTGTGACAAAATATACTTTTCTAAATGCTTTCTTTCCCAATACTTCTCCAAGATAGACTTTGCTAGGGAGGTATCAGGACTTAAGAGGCTGAGGCCATTCTGCTTTTTTTTTTTTTTTAAGAATGGGAGAGTATATTAGACTAGAATTATACCTATCTGCATCCTTCAACATTATCAGTCTATGGGATGTTATTTTCAGGTTAAGCTAACTTTTGATCATTTTTATACTGGAAGGAAGGAAGACCCAACGTTTTATATCCAAAGCTTGATTCCATTCCCACCAACTACCAATTCCACAATGAGCATATAGCAATTATCAAAGAAAACCTGTTTATCCAACTGGTGGCAAAACAGAAAACAGAGAAAATATATGCAGAAGAGAATAAAAAAGCATACTTTACAGAGTGAAGGAACACTTCCATTGAAAGAAATCAGTATCTCAAGTGGACCAAGATTAAAAAAGAGTCCTAGATCTCACCCAGGGGAAAGTTCCTGGAAATCTCTAGTACAGAAACCTGGGACATAATGGAGAATACTGATTCCTCCCATATCTTCCCAGAGTCTTTTCTTTCAGAAAACCGGAAGAAAAGTGGATTTATCCATCTTCTCTTTCAAAGCTGGAAGCCAGAAATGCCTGAAGTCCTAAGTGACCCAAAGAAACTTCAAGATGACTCAGACTATTTCTAGAAGAAACGAAGAGATTTTTCTACTTCTTCATATGGCCAACTCTGTTATGCTTTTTATAAGGTGACAGGGTGCTGCTCTCCAATAATGAGGAGAGACTCCAGTACTAATGGGATTTAGGTTAAAGGGTTAAGATTGCAAGGGACTAGAATATAATTGAAAGGCCTGAAAATGAGAACTATGCTTTATTATCCATTCCTACTTGTTTCTTTTAAAGATGAACATGTTAGAAACCTAGGTTGTGTATTTTCCAATGTAGGATGAATTCCAAGTTCACCTCAGCCTTATAGGATCCCTAAACACTATTAAAAACCAGATCAAGTACAATTTTCTTTCTATATGAGCCTTTTTTATCTCTCTCCTTTCTACCTCCACTTACTGCTAGCCTCCGCAGAAAAAATTCATCTTGAATTTTATATATATTTTACATCTAACTATATGTATGTATGTTTTTTTCTCATTAGGATGTAAACTTTAAAGATGATTTTTTTCTTATCATTGTTTACTGAAAGTTGAGCAGTAGCTGACAGATAGTGGGTATCTAATAAGTAATTGTAGATTGGTTGATTGATAGAAGAAGTAGCCAAACACTTTTTGGGTAAATTCTAGAAAATCAATCACAATCAGATTGAAAGAAAGCTCTCACTTTCATTGAGAAAACTTTGATATTCAGTCACCTTTTACAAAAAAGTTAGATTTTTCAATATCATTTCCTGAAATGCTTAGAAATCCTATATATTTTGTAAGAAATCTCTTCTTATGTTTTGTAAGACATCTTAATCTACTAAGAAAACAGAATCAAGATATGCACACTTTAAGTTGGCTTCCAGCAAAGTGCATGTATTTCTTGGAATATTTCTGTATGAAAAGGAAATCCATGTTTAACTTTAACTCTATAGGTAATTTATTTAAGACTGCACAACCACAATATATTTCTTAGTTCAAACCCCTAGGTAATATTATAATTTGATAACATTTAGAAGTAGCTAATAGGGTAAAAAATGATTTTAAGTATCTTATTTCTAATAGCCATAATTTTCCTACAATTTCTCACAGTAAAAACTATTTCCCTCCTTTATTACAGGATTTCAGAGGCAAAAATATACTTGGAAATATCTACAGACCTTGGTAACATTCCATACTGACTATTTCTTTCTTTCAAATGAAAATTCTTCATTAGAAAAGAAAGTTACCCCCCAAAAAACTACTGCAGGCACATTTTCAGTGCTGTTAAACATTTGACAACATAATTTGACATAAGAACCCACCCTATAATATGAGAAAGAAACTTTTAAGATTTGGGAAAGTTTCTTATGATTTCACTTGAGGAACTTACTCATATCTCTTCTATTTAATATAAACTATTTGATTGAGACAATGTTTACAGAATATAAGAACCTCAAAGTGATCACAGTGACAATCTAGTCCAACTCCCTTATTTAACAAATGAAGAAATTGATGCCTCTAGTAACTTATGATTTGACAAAGGAAAAGAAGTCATATTCATCAAATGTCAGATTTGAACCTAGGCCTTCTAATTCTGGGGGTCAAGCTCTTTTCACTGAATCACATAGGTTCTGAAAAAACAAATCTAGGACATTTCTTATTTGGTCTTTTTTCTTTCCTCTTAGATGTAAAATGGTGATTAAAGGAAAGGACAGCTATAGAAATTATGGTACAACTCAAAACAAAGAATATTTTTGCACTCTGTCCTCAGTAGACTACATGTCTTATGTTCACATCCAAATGTCTCATTTTAGGGGAAAAATTAATTAACTAGTGATTGTTCAATCAAGTTCAATCAGGATTGTTAAAAGACTAGACTTATAAAGAATACATTTAAGTTGAAGATAAGAGGGGAAAATAACTACTTTCTAGAAGTTGGAATGTAAGGTCAATTGAGTAATTTATATAAATTATAATTTCTATAGCTGTTGAAATGGAAGAAGGAATAATAAAAATAATAGTCTTTATAAAATGTTTTATGGATACAACTCTCATAGCTATCCATTGAGGCATGTCAAAATATTATCCTCATTGATACGAGCGAAAAATTCTCAGAGAAATTACTAACATGGCCAAAGTAAGTGGCAGATTTATCCTAAACTCAATTCAGACACATTTCTCTTTCTATTATAACACAGTGGTGCATGTATAGATGTGTTCTTTATTGTGGCTATTTTATTTTCCTGTCAGTTATGTGAGTTTTGTAATCAGAAGGATTTTATTCACATATTATATTACAATATTCTATTACACTCAGTGGTGTCCATTTGGGGATTATGTTTTAGAGCTAATGGAAAAGTAGTTCGGTTAAAGCTGTTAAATTTAGTGAAACCCAAAAATTAACCCAGGAAGATGAATTTTGTCATGTAAGATCAAAAATTCAGTCCTAAAAATGATTCTTGGAAGAGTGAATGAGATTTTTCATTTCCTTACCTCTTGGGAACATACAGTCCATAACCTCAAAATAAAAATCAGTAATTCTTTTTTTAGACATACACTACAATCCATGCTTTTTGAATTCTTTGTTCAACTCAATAAATCAACAACCACAAACATCTGTACCTTATGAGGATGGACTCTATCATAGGTGAACTATGTGATCTTATTATATTCTCTTTGAATGTTTTTTTTTGTTTATACAGATTATATGTCAATACAAATTTTAGTTTGTGATATATTGCAATCCATCACTTCTTCTCAGACCTCCTGCCTTCCCAAGAAAGCAGGTAATATGATATCACTGTACATGTGTAATCATATCATATATATTTCCCTATTAATCATCTTGTAAAAATGGTCATATAACATTTATCATTAGGAAAAATCTTGTAAAGGAAATAAATTGATGAATGGTGTGCTTCTATTTGCATTGAAACTCCATCAGTTCCTTCTATGGCAAGAGATAACTTTTTTTTTGTCATGTGTTCCTTGGAGTTGCCCTGAATCCTTGCCTTATTGATAATAGTTAAATCATTTATAGTTGATCACCATACACTGTTGTTATTACTGTGTATAATGATATTGCATTCTACTTTTCATTGATTCGTAATTTGATATCTCTATCAAAGTGTTATATTAATGATTATCTTTCTGAGGAGCCCTTGCCTGGTCAGATTCTGCCTGAAGGAAATACTGTGTATGGAGGCACAATGATATATTGTACATCTTTCATTTGAGAACCAACCTAAGCTAAACTTAGTGAGCTTCATCCCTTGCCTGGCCACAAAGTAATGAATATTTCTATTATAGTAACTCAGTGAGATGACTAGATGATGTGTGGAGGGGTTGGAGTGTGCATTGCTGGACAGAATACTCATTCTGATTAAATCACAGATCCCTTAGGAATCAAAGACATAATTTTGACCAGACCAGTCAGGCTGTTGGCACTAAGTAATTCTGTATACCACTGAAAAGCAGGGCATATTTATGAGAACTACCTATGTACACATTTAATTCAGCCAGTATTCATTCCAAAACTCATCCTTTTTTATAGAGTGATCTATAGGTGGAAAAATTATCAGGTTTATAATTTAACAGCTAGTAAATAATATAATTTACCAGCAACCAATGTAGCCAAATATTAGTGGTTTAGTAACACTTAAAGTGCATATGGTTTTTGTAAATATATGAATGGGAAGCCTATACATTTAAGCCACTTCTAAATTCTTTGGCATATCAGTCCTTAATGTATTTTCAAGGGTTTATTTTAAAGAAAATCTATTTTTCTGATAAGATGAAGACAAGTGTTGGCATTTTACAACTCTATCTCTGTCACCTAGATTGTGTTTGTGAAGCCAGGGATATAAAAATAAAGTAAAAATGGAGTTAAAGTTATTTTTCTTGATTTTAAGAAATGAAATGAATGGTGTTGGTCCATGAGAGTTCTTAAGAAGCAATTCCTTTCTATCAAAATATATGTTTTAGAGAAGAGAGAATCAAAAATTTGATAATGACAAATCAACCACTTAATTCACTGAGTTTACTTGAAAAAACTGCTTAATCTCTTTCTCCTCAATTTAAACATAAAATTGGAAAATGAAGGAGTCACCAAGCTCTTCTCCTGCATTAGAATTTAAATAAGCAAGTAGTGATTTCTGTTTCCTTAAATCAGAGGTGTTTTTACTGTCATTTTAGCATAACAATATTTCAAAGACAGAGGAAGTTTTATCCATCATAAATATTTTTCATTATTTTTATTCACACACATTAAGTATGGTTTAATTACTATTGTATTACTTCAACTGAAATAATTATTTATTATACTGCTATAATAATCAATTGGAAGACAGATAAAGGGGGGAAATGATAGTTCTGCAATAATATAATTGTTGAAGAATCACATCACCAGACTGAAGAATCTCAAAATCAGAAGAGAATTTAGGGTCAACTAGTTTATTCCATTCCTAAAAAGGTATATGCTTGACTACATACTATAGAAGGAAAAAATCCAGCTTTTTTACTCATGTAGTGAGAACATTTTCTTTGCGTTATTGTTTTTCTTCTTCATTTGTGTCTATTTCATGAACCCATATCACATGGCACACTACTGTTCCATGGCATTTTCTAGGCAAAGATACTGGAATGGTTTGAGATTTCCTTTTTTAAGTGGATTAAGATAAACTGTGAGTGGTTAATAGACTTACCTAAGGTCACAGAGCTAGTAAGAGTCTGAGGTTGGATTCCAAATCAGGTTTACAGACTCCAGCCCCCTTGCTCTAGCCACTGATATACCTGGCTGCTTCTTCTTCTTCCTTCTTCTCCTTCTCCTTCTCCTACTCTTTCTCCTCCTTCTCCTCCTTCTCCTCCTTTTTCATTTTTTTATAAGGAATCAAAATCCACCTCTCTGTGTTATGAATTTATTCTTCCTAGGTATGATTTTACATGGCCAATAAAAAATAAACAAGTATAAACCCTCTTCAACATAACCTTTAAGTAATTGACAACAGCTATTATTCTCTCTCTAAGTCATTCCTTTCTCTAGTCTGCACCTTCCCAGTTCTTTCGACTGATCCTAGTCTGGCATAGCAAAGGCTTCTCACTGTTTGAATCATTATCATTTGAACATACTCTACGTTGTCATCACTGTTCTTCTTAAAATGTACATACTAGACACATTACTCCAAAATTGTTCTGTTCAGGTTGGAGTGAGTACAAAAGAACCATAATATTCTTTGATTTGGGCACTAATCCTTAATGCCTCTTCTGTTTTCTTGCTGTGTGACCCTGGGCAACTCAATTCAACTCTGGGCTTTAGTTTCCAATCATTAAAATAAAAAGTAAACTAAATGATTTCTAAGTTCTTTCTGCTTATAAATTTTAAACACCTACAGAAATATTAATGAAGGCTATGAATGAGGTTATTTGTTTTTTCATTTGTCATGCTACACTGTTAACTCATATTAATGTGTCAATAGACTAAAAGACTGAGAGGCTTTTTTCCACCTAACTGTTGCCTAGACATAACTCTCCACCATCCTGTACTTGGGTATTTTATTTTTTTAACCCAATTCTAGGGCATTATATCTGTCTTTACTGAATTTCACCTTATTAAATTTATTTTGACTCTCTCTTCTATTATCTAGTGTATTAGCTAACACTTTTAACTTCTTGTGGCACCTTTAAAAGTTTCACAATTTATTTTTTAAATTATTATTTTTTTATTTTTTAGAAAAAATTTTCCATGATTCCATGATTCATATTCTCACTTTCCCCTTCACCCACTCAAACCCACCCCACCCCCATAGCCATCACGCATTTCCACTGGTTTTAACATGTGTCATCTATCAAGACCTATTTCCATATTTTTGATAGTTGCATTGGTGTGGTCTTTCGAGTCTACATCCCCAATTATGTCTGCATCAACCCATGTGTTCAAGCAGTTGTTTTTGTTCTGTGTTTCCACTCCTGTAATTCTTCCTCTGAATGTGGGTAGGATTCTTTTCCATAAATCCCTCAGAATTGTCCTGGGTCATTGCATTTCTGCTAGTATGGAAGTCCATTATATTTAATTTTACTATGGTGAATCAGTCTCTGTGTACAATGTTCTTCTGGCTCTGCTCCTTTCACTCTGCATCAATTCCTGGAGGTCATTCCAGTTCATATGGAATTCCTCCAGTTTATTATTCCTTTGAGCACAGTAGCATTCCATCATAAGCATATACCACAATTTGTTCAGCTGTTCCCCAATTGAAGGACATACCCTCCTTTTCCAGTTTTTTGCTACCAGAAAAAGTGCGGCTATAAATATTTTTGAAACAAGTATTTTTATATATGATCTCTTTGAGGTACAAACCCAGCAATGGTATGGCTGAATCAAAAGTCTTTTAGAGCTCTTTAGGCACAGTTCCAAATTGCCATCCAGAATGGTTGGATCAGTTTAAATCTCCACAAACAATGCATTAATGTTCCAATTTTGCCATATTCCCTCCAACATTTATTTATTTCCCTTCCTATCATTTTAGCCAATCTGCTAGATGTGAGGTGGTACCTCAGAGTGGTTTTGATTTGCATTTCTCTAATTATTAGAGATTTAGAACACTTTCTCATGTGCTTATTGATACTTTTGATTTCTTTACCTGAAAATTGCCTATTCATGTCTCTTGCCCATTTATCAATTGGGGAATGGCTTGATTTTTTATACAATTGCTTTAACTCCTTATATATTTGAGTAGTTAGACCCCTGTCGTGTTTTTTGTTATAAATATTTTTCCCAATTTGTTGTTTCCCTTCTGATTTTGGCTGCATTGTTTTTGTTTGTACAAAAGCTTTTTAGTTTAATATAATCAAAACCATTTAATTTACATTTTGTAATTTTCTCTCTTGCTTAGTTTTATAATCTTTCCTTTCCCAGAGATATGACAAGAAAACTACTCTATGTTCACTTAACTTATTTAGAGTTTCCCTCTTTATATTCAAGTCATTCACCCATTCTGAATTTATCTTTGTATAGGGTATGAGATATTGTTCTTAACCTAATCTTTCCCATATTGTTTTCCAAATTTCCCAGCAGTTTTTGTCAAATAGTGGATTCATGTTCCCAAAATTGGGCTCTTTTGGTTTATCATCCCCTATCTTGCTGAGGTCACTTACCCCAAGTCTATTCCACTGATCCTCCCTTCTGTCTCTTAGCCAGTACCATATTGTTTTGATGACCACTACTTCATAGTATAGTTTAATATCTGGTACTGCTAGGCCACCGTCCTTCTAGTTTTTTAGTCATTATTTCCCTTTATATTCTTGATCTTTTGTTCTTCCAAATAAACTTCATCATAGTTTTTCTAATTCAGTAAAAAGTCTTTTGGTGGTTCTTCCGGGTTAAGATGGCAGCAGAGTAAGAAGCAGCTCTTAACCTCTCCTGACCGAAACACACAAAACTCCTCAAGGGGACATAAAAACAAGTCCAGACGAACGGAGGAACCCCACAACAGGGCACAGCGTGGAAGGTACGTGGAATTGAGGCATTTCCATGCTATAAAGGGCTCTTACTAAATCGCGGGCTGAGCAACCACCCCACCCCCACCCCCTCCACACACAACACCTGTAGCTCCGAAGCCAGCTAAAAAGAAATAGAGCAAGTTTGGGGCACCCATCGAGTCATTGGCAGCTCCGGGACCTGTTCCTGAGAGCAGCAAGACTTAGGACCCCATTAAGCCAAAAAAGGCACCCGAAATCTGGGCATGCGCGGGAGCAGGACGCAGGGCGCACAACACAGACTGAGCAGAGCGCAGGCACTGTGGAGGCGTGGGTGGAGGCAGACACAGCCAGGAACTAAAGCTTAAGTGGGGAACCAGTGCAGACAGGTATACGACTGTGGAAGTAGCTCCCTGAGACTTGTAAAGGAACCTCCTGCAGAGGATCAAACAAGGGAGTCCACCAGGGGGCTTGACCTTGGAAAAAACTAGAACTCAGACCTCAGGAGCCAATAGATCTCTGACAGACACTGAGCGCGAGGATAAACCTGAGAAGCTGCTGGGCTAATGATGGCTAATCAGTCACAGGAAGTTCAGAAGAGAAAGAATAATAACAAAAAAAAGAAGTCTTTAACACTCGACAGCTTTTACACAGAGAAAATCCAGACAACCGAGCAAACAGAGGAGGAGAACAAACAA
>NC_058130.1:453648722-453650146 GCF_016433145.1 Gracilinanus agilis | reverse complement strand
AGAGAGGAGGATCAATGGAATAGACTGGGGATAAATTACATCAGCAAGACAGTGTATGATAAACCCAAAGAGCCCAACTTTTGGGACATGAATCCACTATTTGACAAAAACTGCTGTGAAATTTGGAAAACAATATGGGAGAGATTAGGTCTAGATCAACATCTCACACCCTACACCAAGATAAATTCAGAATGGGTGAACGACTTGAATATAAAGAGGGAAACTATAAACATGTTAAGTGAACACAGAATAGTATATTTGTCAGATCTCTGGGAAAGGAAAGACTTTAAAACCAAGCAAGAGTTAGAGAAAATTACAAAATGTAAATTAAATGGTTTTGATTATATTAAACTAAAAAGTTTTTGTACAAACAAAAACAATGTAGTCAAAATCAGAAGGGAAACAAGAAATTGGGAAAAAATCTTTCTAACGAAAAACTCTGACAGGGGTCTTAATTACTCAATTATATAAGGCATTAAAGCAATTGTATAAAAAATCAAGCCATTCCCCAATTGATAAATGGGCAAGAGGCATGAATAGGCAATTTTCAGGTAAAGAAATCAAAAGTATCAATAAGCACATGAGAAAGTGTTCCAAATCTCTAATAATTAGAGAAATGCAAATCAAAACAACTCTGAGGTATCACCTCACAACTAGCAGATTGGCTAAAATGAAAGAAGGGGAGAGTAATGATTTTTGGAGGGGATGTGGCAAAATTGGGACATTAATGCATTGCTGGTGGAGTTGTGAACTGATCCAGCCATTCTGGCTGACAATTTGGAATCACGCTCAGAGGGCTATAAAAGAATGCCTGCCCTTTGATCCAGTCATACCATTGCTGGGTTTGTACCCCAAAGAGATCATAGATAAACAGACTTGTACGAAAATATTCATAGCTGCGCTTTTTGTGGTGGCAACAAATTGGAAAAGGAGGGTATGTCCTTCAATTGGGGAATGGCTGAACAAAATGTGGTATATGCGGGTGATGGAATACTATTGTGCTAAAAGGAATAATAAACTGGAGAAGTTCCAGGCGGACTGGAGAGACCTCCGGGAACTGATGCAGAGTGAAAGGAGCAGAGCCAGAAGAACTCTATACACAGAGACTGATATACTGTGGTAAAATTGAATGTAATGGACCTCTGTACCAGCAGCAATACAATGACCCAGGACAATTCTGAGGGATTTATGGTAAAGACGCTACCCACATTCAGAGGAAGGACTGCAGGAGAGGAAACATATAAGAAAAACAACTGCTTGAACGCATGGGTCGGGGTGGACATGATTGAGGGTGTGGACTCGAAACTACCACACCAATGCAACTACCAACAATTTGGAAATTGGTCTTGATCAAGGACACATGACAAAACTAGTGGAAATGCGCATCGGCCAAGGGTGGGGTGTGGGGTCCGGGGGGGGGGGGG
>NC_058130.1:453580609-453648624 GCF_016433145.1 Gracilinanus agilis | reverse complement strand
GGTCCGGGGGGGGGGGTTGAAGGGGAAAGGTGGAGCATGAATCATGTAACCATGTTAAAAATGAATATTAATAAATGTTAAAAAAATAGTCTTTTGGTAGTTTGATAGATATGACACTAAATAAGTAAATTAATTTGGGTAGAATGGTCATTTTTATTATTTTAGCTCATTCTACCCATGAGCAATCAATGTTTTTCCAATTGTTTAGATCTAGTTTTAATTGTTTGGAAAGTGTTTTCTAGTTGTATTTGAATAATTCCTGTGTTTGTTTTGGAAGATAGATTCCTAGGTATTTTATATTGTCTAGGGTGATTTTAAATGGTGTTTCTCTTTCTACCTCTTGCTGCTGAGATGTGTTGGAAATATATAGAAATACTGATGATTTATGTGCATTTATTTTGTATCCTGCAACTTTGCTAAAGTTGTTTATTATTTCCACTAACTTTTTAGTTGATTCTCTAAGATTTTTTAAGTAGACCATCATATCATCTGCAAAGAGTGATAGCTTAGTCTCCTCATTGCCTATTTTAATACCTTCAATTTCTTTTTCTTCTCTAATTGCTACTGCTAGTGTTTCTAGTACAATGTTAAATAATAGTGGTGATAATGGGCATCCTTGTTTCACTCCTGATCTTATTGGAAAGAATCTCAAAATTTAGTAGTAGGTCCTGGGTTTTGATCGTAGTTCAGATGACTTGCAGGAGTGTGTGATGCTGGACAATTGTATTTTTTTCATCTGTGAAATTATATGGTTGGATTCAGAAATCATTAAATGGCTTCCAAAGTCCATTATAATTCTAAATCTGACACAGTGTCATTTGCAAGTTTGACATGTGTATTATATATACCTTTATACAAATCACTGATAAAATGTTGACACAAGAGGCTCAAGGAAATATTCTTGGAGCTCTCCAACCTGGACTTCCCCCCAAGTTCAAGACAAGGACCTTTACATTACAGGTGAAGGAATTTCATTTCAGAGCAGTTAAGTGACTTGTGCAGAGCATGTAGACTTTACATATTACAATCATTATTTGCATCCATATTCTATAAATCTTAACCCAGTGCTTTTGCTACTATACTACAGTATCATGCTTTATTAGTACCAGTTAAAAAAATTGAAATATGACTTGTTTATACTAAAAAAGCAATCAAGCATTATCCTCATGAAAAAAAAAAAGGATTTTGTCCCATATCCCCAAAACTACATTTTTCTTTTGTTTTCTTGCCCTCTATTACTTATTCTCATGAATGAATGAATTAAATATTTATTCACTGTTTACTAGGTATACACAATCTTGCTGTGTGTTGTGAATACAAATAAAAAAATAAGATACTCCTGCTTTCAAGAAACTCATTCCAATGGGAGAGGCAGTAGGTGTATAAAAGGTCTCAGAAAAGACCTATAGTCTCCAGAATAGAGCAGCAAAGTATATATATGCTTCTTTCATATAATTTTCATCCACTGAAAATGTACATAAATTTACAAATTAAGGATAGTTGATTTAGTACAAAGGAAAATTTTCCATGCAGGCAAAATCAGCAGGCCCAATAACACTGATAAAAAGGTGTTTGTTTTAAAAAATGTTTGAAGGAGATAGAGTAGGTTACATCGAAATACAAAATGGAGCATTCACATTTCTGAGTAAAATGATTCTAACTGCTGTCCATGAGTTTGAGCAGATTGACCAACATGAATCTTTGAAGAAGATATTGTAATTTTTTCAGCTCAGAATTAAAGCTAAATATTTATTGAAGCAGAGCTACTAGCATATTGATATCTTGGTGGGGAGGGGAATAAGTATTCAATAAATCATTGATGATGATAATAAATGATCACTAAATTCTTACAAATATTATATATTATCACTTTCATATTCTTTACAAAATTAGTGCATAAGACAAATTTGAGTGATATTCATATTATATATTAGATGCTTACATATATTTCTAAAATTAAATATATAAACTCATCACTGAGAACAATATTTCATTTTCAGGCTTGTGTTTTGTTATGTTTTGTTAGATTTTTTAAGTTTTCTAACCGAGTGGGTGTAAAGAAGGTGTCAACATAATTTATAATACATATTTCTATATAGGATATTTAGCAAACTCACCATTAGGCATTCTTTTAACAGCATTAGAGACCATGGATTCAGTAGATATTTTCCACCAAAATTTAAATATAGTAACTTTTCTCCACTTCTCCAATCTTTTTTGAGAATTATGAATATTTAATTATGTATTTCTCTAATAAAAGATAAATCATATATATAGCTAGTAACACAATATACTCTGATTCTATCCCTTAATTTCCTTTGCTCAGTATATTTTCATGTCCCAGTACTGATTAGTAGCACCAAACATTTTTGGAAAGAAAGGGAATACATATGGAGAATCTACTAATTCAGAAATCAATTCCCAAGTCATTAAAAAAAAAACAAGTTTGTAGCTTTATATTATCACATATCTAGAAGTAGAAGAGATTTCCAAAGCCATCTAGTTCAACCCTTCTCATTTTTGTTGTAAATGAGAAAATCAATGCCATGGGAGGCTAAGTGACTGTCTCAGAGTCATACAGATAATAAGCAGAAGATGTAGGATTTAAACCTTGGTCCTTTCACACCAAAGCCAGCCCTCTTTTTGTTCTACCACGTTGAAGAAATAACCAGAGTTTGTTAATAATGTTATTTTGTTTCACATCTCTCAAAGCCAATCAATTTATAAATAAGCCACCAGACATGTACCAAGTACACACTATATGCCAGATGCTATTCTAGGTAATCAGGATACAGAAACAAAAATGAAACAGTCCTTGTACCTCAAAGAATGTACACTGCACTGGGAGAGATGGAATGTGTGTGTGTGTGTGTGTGTGTGTGTGTGTGTATACACACATATGTTTATATTCATATGTATACACATAATTGTATATACAGAGAGAGAGAGAGAGAGAGAGAGAGAGAGAGAGAGAGAGAGAGAGAGAGAGAGAGATACAGAATATAGACAAAAGTATTTGGGGCAGGGAAGCAGTGCCAGAGATTGGAGAAGGGAAGGATATTCAAATAAAGCCTCTTGTAAGAAATGGAGTGCCAGTAAACTTTGAAGGAATTGGAAATTCATAGGGGTCAATGTAAAGGGGGAATGAATAAAAGAAAGTGAGTTTTACTAGATCATTGTTTATGAAGGAGGTAGGAGCCAGTTTGTGAGAGACTTCAAATACCAAGGAGAGGAGAAAGAGCTATGGTGACTACTTGGGATGTGATAAAATGTATAGGGACCAAGGTGGAGATAATGCATAAGAATATTTTCTGAGAGCTTTCCACTCCTCTCCCCCTTCAAAGCAGAAGTGATTCTTTCTCAAAAGGAATCACGTTTCAAATGAAATTGAATAACATTAAGAGTAAAACTATCAGGCTCATGACAGTTCCCAAAATAGTGTATGTGACAGAGCTGATGCGACACTAGCTTATGTGTGAATTTAATTAAAAATATGGATTACTTATCCACATTTTTGAAAATCTCTTTTGCTCTTCATGTTTTATCCCTAGGCAAATGACTTCCTTTAGCATAACACCTAGCAGTGAAATTTTTCTAATATGTCTGTATTTTCATTCATTGGCAGCTCTCATTTGCGCGTTTCTTCTAATGGTATCATGAACAGTTTAGATGACTTTCCCTCAGATGTACTGATGGAAAAGAGAGAAAAGAAGCTACATTCATTATTCAGTGATGCAGTGTTGGATTTGTCTTTCTACAACATGCCTCAATACCTGCCTTCCTATAGCATCTGGCATCATTTGCTCTTTGAACAAATGTAGACCATTTATGACTTTTTTACTGCATGCATGCTTAAACACAAATGCATTTTGCCAAGAAAATGATGATTGCCTGCGATCATGGCACATGTGTCTACCATTTCCATTTCATACTTTTCAAGACTTTGTAATTGCCATTAAAAAAGTTATGACTCTGTCTGCTCTCTGCTCTTGTACAGTAATGTGATTAGTTACAGATGCCAACTGCTATCTTTCTTCTTGATCTCTAAAAAGGGAGTTTCAGGTTGTCAGCATGAGGTGTGATATCTTCCATGACTTCCAACTGTGTCAGCATCACAAGATTTACTGCATCGATCAGTAGTGTTTTAGAAACTATTGATGGGAATGATGTTGAGTTGAAAATTATGTGCAGCCTGAATCATGCTATGCCATGGTTTTCTTAGCTTTTTTAAACAGAATTCTTATGGGAGAAGAATAAAGTTGTGTCAAGACAAGACATGACACTGATTTATTTAGTTCGCCATCTTTTGAAAAATTTCCTCCTTGATTTAATTATTTTTTTCTCTTTGGATAGGTTTCTATTCTCTCAACAAGTATCCTCTTCATCAATTTTAATTACAATGGTGCCATTTCTTATCTTTAAGATGGATCAGATTGTGACCAAATGACTCAAACTTTTTTCTTTTAAACCCTTACTTTTTGTCTTAGTAGCAATACTATGTATTGGATCCAAGGCAGAAGAGAGGTAAAGGCTAGGCAAAGGGGGTCAAGTGACTTGCCCAGGGTCACACAGCTAGAGAGTGTCTGAGGCCATATTTGAGCATTGGACTTCCTATCTCTAGGTCTGGCTCTCCATCCACTGAGCTACCCAGCTGCCCCTGTGATTTAGTAATAGAGAATGGAATAGGGAAACAAATCTTGTCTTCAGGCCCTCATCCCCTCAGACCTGTACTATTGAAATAGCCCACTATGTGGTTTCCTTATGCAATCTCTCACCACTGCCATCCATCATCCACTCAGCTATCAACATCACCTTGATAAAATTCAGATCTGACCATGTCACCTGCCCCATTCAGAAAACATCATGATTAGAATTAAATATAGAAATCCTGCTTTTGGCTGCTAAAGCCTCTCTTAACTTTCCAGTCTCCTCCCATGCTCCTTTATGCTATATACTCTGGGATCCAGTAAACCTGGCATCATTGCTGCTTGGGAATAAGACATTCCCTTTCTTCTCCTGACTGTGAGCCTTTCTCCTATCTGATCCTCATGGCAGGTCTCTATCCTTCCTCTAATATACTCCCTGCCTTCTAGACTTAGATAAAATTCAGCCAAAATCCCACCTTCTGGAAAAAAAAAAGGCATACCAAAGCCTCAATTTCAAAAAGGCCCCTCTAAGATTTTCTATACATATATATGTATTTGTATTGTATTTATTTGTATTGCATGTTTGCATATTTACATATTGTATTTATTTTTATCATTTATATATATGGTATAATTATATTTACATGTAATATATACACACAGATACACAAACAAATTATATCTATATACAAGCAAGTGTCTTAGGATCAGCTGGTTGGCTTATTGGGTAGAGAACCAGACCTAGCCACAGGAGATCCTGAGTTCAAATCTGGCCTGTGTAATCCTGGACAAGATACTTAAACCCCACTGCCTAGCCCTTATCTCTCTTCTGTTTTGGAACTGATACGTAGTACTGATTCTAAGACCTAAGGTAAGAGTTTAAAAAAGAGAGAGAGAGATCTCTATTTATTCTCTAGGTTGGTAGAGAGAGATATTTTGCTTCATTCTTTAGTTTCATCATGTCTTCCCCATGATACTGTGGACTCCTCAGGACATGACTTTTTGGTGTCTTTTTTGCCAGTGCTTAACAAAGAGCCTTGTGCTTAGTAGACTATTAATTAATGCTGGCTGATTTATTGTACATTTTTTTATAATTTTGGTCCTAAGGAAAATATACATAAAAATAATTTAACAATAATTTCTCTATAGATTTTCATTTAATAATATAAAATACTATGATATCAAATGTGAGAAAAAGATATTATTGCTGTCCTTGATATTGTGATCAGGTAGGAAAAAAGTAAATCATGTAAGAATCAATAAATAACTTTTCTCAAACTTTAATTTGCTGTAAGGGCATTAAGCATTTTTAAAATATATTTTTCTCTTTATAGAACCATCAAAATTAGCCTTATTAAACAATTTCTGACTGTTAAAAACAGGCCTGATTGGCTAACTCAGGTAAAATTGACAGGTGTACAAATAGTCCACCCCTCCCCAAAGTCTGAGCAGCAACCTTGAAGGTTTATTTTATTTCTGAAGAAAATTAGTTTTTAATGCAGTACTAAATAGGAACATTGGGCCTACCTGACTTAGAGTAAGGAATTTATAAATCATTGACCTCTGAGTCATCACTGGAATGAGTAACTCACCTTTCCCTGGAAAGGGCAAGTAATACTCTGAGCCAGCTTGTGATGCCTTTGGGTGGGTGGCAAAATGTTTTTTGCCTTTGATTTTTTCAGTTAACATGCTATAAAAGATTATTATGAGGGAATTTTTAGACATAAGAGAAAGGGTAGGCTAAAAAAGTAGAAACAGACTCACAAAATATACCCTGCCTCTTACCAATAGAGAATATTGAGAGAATCTATCAGCAGAATAGGTGAGCTAACAAAAGGTAAAAACAATAAAATTGCTTTATTATGTTTAATTTTATAAAATTTCATGGGCACATACATTTCTAAATGATGTTTCTGACATGTAAGTAGGTACAAATAAAGCAGCTTACAAAACAATGCAAAAACTCAGTAAAGAATATAGCCACATCACAAACTCAAATTTCTCATGGACTAAGAACATTGGGGCAGCAGTCAGATTTGTGGTAATTGGATTTACAGTCAGAAGAACTAGGTTTGAAACCCAGCTCTTTCATTTAATGCTTTTGTCATCTTGGAAAAATCACGTACATTTCAGCTTCAGTTACCATCTGAAAAAAAATAGTTTTTGGAATAATCTCTTAAAATGTGTTCCACATCTTCACCTACTCATAGAGACTATGTTATTTTTGGTGGCAAGATGTCTGGCCCCTTAGCGTTCAGGGCTCAATTTCTGTTGGCTGATTAAGAAATCAGGGTCCTGGAATAGATAACCCCAATGTCTCTTCCAGCTTCAAGTGATTTATTCAAAGTATAGAAATTAATTGGAAAGTAACAAAATTATACTATAGTGAAAAGGTCATTGATATTTTCAACCATGTAGAGAATATCTGTATCATTGGAAGTTAAAAGTCTCTTCCAAATTAGTGTTAAGGTGATGTTTTAGATATTTCCATCAGTTGTGGACAATGGGGAAAAAAAGAAAAAATCTTTCAAGTAAAGGTCAACATATCAGGCAACAAGTATATGAAAAAGAATAAAAAATACAGAATAATTATATTAACTTATCTGACTAAAGAATAGTCATTCTATAACAATATATTTTTTAAAATAGCACTTACTAAAGAGAAATTATTGACATTGGTATAAATTCAAAGTTGGTGCTCAGAGTCTACATTTAAATAATTTACCTTATGATTAAAAATCCAAATGGGGCAGCTAAATAGCATAATGGATAGAGTGCCAGACCTAGAATTGAAAGAACCTAGATTTAATTTGACCTCAGAAACTTCCTAGCTGTGTGAACACTTAACCCTAATTACCTAGATGTTTCTGCTCTTCTATTTTAGAATTTCTATGAAGTCAGAAGGTGAGGGTTTTAAAAAAATCCTCTTAGAAGCCTGAATAATTTTTACCTATATAATAGGTAATTTAATAGGCAATTTAAAAAGATTTACATATTTGATTGACATAGTAGTGAATGAATTGACAGTGAGAAATTAACTTCATATTAATTTTTATTTTAAGGAATTTTATTATATCATATACATTGTGTTTTTTGGGGAAATTTCATTTAATTATTTAATTAAGCAGATTTTTCCATCGTTACAAGATTCATGTTCTTTCCCTCTTCTTCTCCCACCCCACTCCCATAGCCAACCCACAATTCAACTGGTTTTTACATACCACATAAGTTTTTGAATAGCAGAACTTGGCAAAATGTTGAACATAGTGGAAAAAAATAGAATTGTCATGACTCTGGAACTTACATAGAAGACTGACCATAGGCATATTACTTCATCTCTCAGCACCAGTTTCCTCAGCTGTAAAGTGTGGATGGTAATGCTTTGTTAGATAATTAGATAATGCTTTTGTTAGAAAAAAATAAAGCATTTTGCCACTGTGTGCAATGAACAACTTTGCCACAGTTGCACAGAAATTTCTAGACTATTATTGCAGTCAATATAAAGAAAAATGAAGTGGCTTCTTTAACAATCCTAGAAAAATAACCAACTCCATTCTCAACCTCAAAGATTGGGACAAGTTAAAAACATTCACCCTCAAATCCCAATGCAAAATATTACATCTAACCAGCTGTCATCTCTGCAAATTGATCCAAAAGGCCAAAAAAAAAAAGCTGACAAGTGTAAATGGTATTGTTCTTTCTTCAATTATTCCGATTTCCAGATAGATAGACAGGCAGACACACAGAAAGAGGTTATTTTGCAATCCTTAAAGACAGGAACTGAGCTTGTCAGTTCATTCATCTTGGGAACACTTAGGTGAGGTAGGTTCTGCCAATGCAAATTAGCACCTTCCCTATATACTAGAATTTTAGAGTAGACTAGAATCCTAAGAGTGGAAATGACTTGCCCAAAGTCATGCAGCTAAAGTTATATAAAACTGCTCATATTATATGTTTTAGATTACACTATGTGAATGTAACTTATTCAGTTTTAGATGAGAGGTAGATGTAACTCTATGTATTTCTGTATACTTGTCTGTCAGACTTTTTTATCCCTCCTTTCTTCTCCTTTCTCTTTCCCTCTCTTAGTTCAAAACACTTTTTTTGTATGACAATGAACAAGATTGATTTGTAATAGAGGAATTTCAATTTTTGTTTTTGTTTCTAGTATTAAAGCCTTCATCATGTGAAAAGAAATGGAAAACTTATTTCTAGTTACCCTAAATTTACATGATCAATAGCATTTCCTTAAAGAAAAGGAAACAAAAATTTTTTTATTATTCCTTTTGTCAAAATATCAATGTAAAATTGTGCCTTTCTGCATCATTCCTCATGAGCCTATATTCTATACCTTCATCATTTTTCATCTACTATGAGTAGCATTGAATATATATAATTCTAATCCTAATTATTGAACAGTACATTTGAATATGACCTTATATTTCAGTAGAAGAAAGGTAGCTAGTACCTAAAACTTAAAATTTATTTGAAAAGTTGTATCCATGGCAAAGAAAATAGTTAATCTTAAGAGATTATCATTCTGCTTTTGCTTGAATATGAAAATGCATTGAACTCAATTTAGAACCCATTCAATCCTTATATATTCTATATTTAGAAATCAACTCATGCCTTTGAGGTCCTGATTCCATTTAGTATTGGCAAGGCACCAGTTCCTATCTCATATTGACAGCAGCCAGAACAGCTCATAACAGCAGCTCTGATCTTGGGAGTAGATGCATATACCTGCCTGTAGTCAGGATAAATACTTCTCTCTTCCAGATCACATGGAAGGTAGAGGAGAAGAGGTGTCAGCTCCAATACCTTCAGATTACTTCAAAGAGAGACCCAGTGTGCAAACTCAGTAGGGAATGATTCCCTAAGTTACTTTATTTGTACTCTCTCTGTACTTTACCTGGTTATATCAGTCCCCAAAGTCATCTGCCTAAAACATGAGGTACACACACACACATACACCCCCCAAAAAAAACAGATTCCCAGAAGAGCCCTAAAGTAATTTGCTTCCTTTCCTTATTTTTATACATATATTCACCATAGCTTATTTTTTGTGGATATAAAATGATGTTAAATAGTATCTAACCATTTTTCCTTCCATAGAAAAAGTTCTAGAATCCCTAAAAAATATCTCTAACTGGACAATTCCTTTAAAATTCCATTTCTAGTGTCTCTTACTTTTGGCGAGTTTTCAGGAGCTGATTCTACCTCTATTCAGGTAGAATCAGAAAAAAACAAACAACAGATGAAATGAAGTTTGTTTTTTGTTTATTTTATAAAAGTTGTTTGTATAACCACTCCATGGACTTAATAATTAATTGGTAAGAAAAAGCTATTATAAGCTCCAAGAATGCATGTTAGTCTTCAAGTACCTTGACTGAGACCATCAGGATGACTATGGAATTGATTATCAATGAGTTCGAAATAATATTTAAATATTTAAAATATTGGATATTTGAGAGATTTGATAATGACTAATTGAATGTCATATAACTAAGTCACTTTCAGCCATGTTTAAAGAAAAAAGAAACTTTTTAAAACATGCTACATGTCACTGAATATTAGGAAATTAGTATCAATCAGATGCTTTGATTGAGGCATCACTAGGATTGTAATTGAGAGGAAGAGAAGAGATTATCTAGTGAGTACAAAGAATGGTGAGAGAATCTGACAGAAAAATGAATCAAATGGCATTATCTTCTTATCCATGTTGATCCAGATTGCCAGAATTAATGTTGGTAAAGATTTATGAAGATATATACATATGTGTATATACATATGTGCATAGATATATGTGGAAGTACATATGTATATGTATTATTGTAACAAAATATGTATTATTATAAGAAAATATCTTTACATATAACAAAAATGTCCTTCTAAAACATCCATGTGGATGTGCATGCACATTTTAAAAGGATGTTTTTGTTATGTATAGATATTTTGTTATAACATATTTTGCTATAATAATAATATTCACATCACTCTTTTGTGTCATCTATTGAATATTTTCCTAGAATGTAATTAATAAAAATAACCTGTGAAAAATATTTAAAAGGAAATATGTTTATATCTAGACATATGTAAACAAGTGAATTAAAAAATTCTGTTAAGTGGCAAAGTTTTGGATCTTTGAAATACATTTTGGGAGAATATTAGTTTTTCTTCTATTAAAGTATGCACTCATATTTCATGGAGAAATGCCTGTTTCTTATTTGTTTTTAATTAATGAACCCATTTGTCTGAGAAATGGAAAAGAATTAGAGCATTCATGTCAAGTCACATACAAGATTCTGATATAGGAGAAAGATATTTGATGAATATTATAGGAAGTTATTGAATTTTACATGTGAGGGAATTTCCCTTCCATAAACTGTCCATGAACTATTTGCATATATTTTCTCCATAAAGACAACCTATTGATAATAACAATTTTTAATATTTACCAATATCTTCTTTTCTTCTAGGGATACAAATCAACTGAACTTATTGGGCATCTTAAAGAAAAGGTTTTTTCCCCCACTCTCTTAATTACCTTATGATAATTCTCTTAAGTTCTATGTTTGGGCAGCAAACTCTCTAAGTCCAGTCTTTTCTTTATGAATGCTTGAAAGTCTTCAATTTTATTGAATGACCATACTTTGCCCTGCAAAAATATAGTCAGTTTTGCTGGATAATTTATTCTTGGTTGTAGACCCAGTTCTCTTGCTTTCCAGAATATTATATTCCATGCCTTCCAATCTTTCAATGTAGATTCAGCCAGATCCTGTGTTATCCTAACTGTGGTTCCCTGTTATCAGAATGACTTATTCTTAGCAGCTTATAACATTTTTTCCTTGGTCTTGTAGTTTTTGGATTTGGCTGTAATATTCCTGGAAGTTGTCAGTTGTGGATTAAATGTAAGAGGTGATCTGTGGATTCTTTCCATTACCATTTTTCCCTATTGTTCAGGAATGTCAGGGTAGTTTTCTTGGATAATTTCCTGTAGGATGATGTCCAAACTTTTTCTTTTGTCATAATGTTCTGGTAGACCAATAATTCTTAAATTTTATCTTTGAGATCTGTTCTCCAGATCTTTGGTTGTATCAATGAGGTATTTAATATTCTCCTCAAATTTTTCATTCTTTTAAATTTTGTTTTATATATTCTTCCTGCCTTGTGAAGTCATTTGCTTCTAGTTGCTGAATTCTATTTTTTAAAGACTGAATTTCATCCATGACTTTTTGGTTATCCTTCTCCTTCTTGTCAGATTTTCTTTGTAGATCATCTTTTACCTTTTTTGCTTCATTTTTGAGCTGGTCAATTTTGGCTTTTAAGACCTTATTTTCTTATTTTAGTTCATGTATTTCCTTTTTCCAATTGTCTTGAGCCTCTAAATTGTTTTTTGAGTTCTTGAAGTTCTTGAGTTAATTTAATTTTAAGATCTTCCAAAGCCTGTGTCCAATTCGCTGGAGCTTCCTCCTCTTCTTCTATTTCACTTGTTCTTTTTTTCGCTTCCTAGAAAGAAGCTGTCAATTGTGATTTCTTTTCTCTTTTTCTGTTGTTTACTCATATTTTTCCTTCTCTGTTCTGCTAGTTTAATCAGATGGATTCAATGAACTTTGATAAAAGATCTTCCCCCAGCTGGCAATGAAGGTTTGTAGTTACTTTCTCTGAAGTCTATGGGGGAGGGGTGTTGGAGTTTTCCTGACCTCTAAAGACTTCTTGACTGTCCAATTGATTGGAAGCCTGGACTGGATTAGTCTGTATTGCTTAATGTGCCCTGAGGCTAAAGGGGGAAGCAAGAGAGAGAGAGAGAGAGAGAGAGAGAAACAGACAGACAGACAGAGACAGAGACAGAGACAGAGAATCTGAGATGGAAGTAATAGGGGCAAATAAAGCAGAAATACAGGAGATTCAGAAATCCATTTCTATTCACACCAGAAAGCCTTCTTTCCAAATACCTGATGTCAGATATATTTTGATTCAATCAGCATGCTGACCTAAATTGAATTAAATTTATACAGGGCATGACTCTTTTTCTCAAATATTATTTCTGCTCACCTTTTATATACTTATATACTAGCCTAAAATTCTCCAGAGAAAAATAGCTTTGGTGGGGAGGTGTGCAATTAATAGTATGCTTCTTTAAGTATCATGTGTGCTACTTAGGAAGAGATGACTTGATTTCCATGTTCATATCCCAACTGACTATGACAGTACATAGTTTAATATACTCTCATTGGATTGAGTTGGCAATGTACCCATAGCTAGAGCATTGGAATTAACATAAATTTGGGATGAGTTGCACAATTTAAAGAAATGAAGCTTTCTTTGTCATTTGGACTTTGGATCATCTTTAAAGGTAACATAAGAAAAGGCAGAATTTTTCAAGGTAGCATGTGAAAGAGATTTTCAGAAGCAGTGTTAAGAGGAATCCAGTATCTTTGGAACTTTGGCTAATTTGAAATGTTTCTAACTGAGACTTTAAACAAGAACTTCTAGATAAAAATTACTGTTGGTTTCAGTGATGAACTTCCAAAGAAAAAAGATTAAATAATCTGATAGAGATTAGACAAAGTCATCTAAACTACATAAATCTTGTACTGTAAAAATTAGATAGGGTACGAGATAAAAGAGTAATGTGTAACAACAGTGTAATTAAGGAAATATTATTTGGTTACTGTTAAGTAAAAAGAATTGAAATAATAGGAAATTAATTTTATAAATTCTGAACAAGAGGATTTTTCTTTTTTTTTTTTAATTTAGACTGGCAATATATTGCAAACTGAATGTTGAATTTGGATTCAGAAATACTTTGGCTCAAAAGCTGCCTCTGATACTTTTTTGTTGTTTAAGCCTCAGCTAGTGGTTCAACCTTTGTAACCCTCAGTTCTCTCATCTGTCTATTACTGGCATCAGTCTAAATAGTCTCGTAAGGTTTTTTATCCCTCAGCTTTAAATTTATTATCTTAGGATATTTTGATATTTCATTATGTACATTTTCAAATGGAAGAGGGCCTGTTAAGTTCAGGATGTATTCTAGTGACAAAATTATTGATCATTACCATATTCTTGTGGGAATTAAATGAATATGAGCCAATAAAATGGGTCTTTAAGTAAAGTGATACTGATTTTGGCATTTTGTGTTATCCTTTACAATGAAATCAGGAATAATAATTTCTTATGCTAACAAATAAGAAAATGATGACATCTATTAAGTGTATATTGGCATGCCTGGAATTTTCCTATAATAAAATGTAAATTCACTGACCAGAGCAAAGATTCAATCTTATTAATAAAGTAGGTTTGTGCATATGTTTTCTTGCTAATTGACAAACCATAGAGGGACTAGAATCATTTCTGCATTTAATTATGTTAAAGTTGGAGTGAGAGTTTCCCCTTGCTTAGGAATCCATGGTTCTTTCTAGTAGAACTATTTGGATCTTACCTCACATGGAATAGTAATAGAGTGATTCTGTTCTCACAATTGATCTTTTTCCATAAAAATAAATAAAGAAGAAGGATAGAATTCAGTGTTGTTAAATGTCAGACTTTCATGGGGGATGGGTAGGAGTATTGTGCCAAGATTCAATAATTATTTTGTGTTATTTTGAGTAGTAAAGAAACTGTCGTTATTCTTCTTGAATGGTATTTCCCCCAAAATTCTTGCTGAACTGTTGCTGGCTAAATATGAACCTTTCCTCATTCTACTTGACCTCAAAAATACAAGATAATTTGATACAAGTTGTGTGCCCATATGTATAAAAATGCTTAAGAAAAGGAAATTTTTACAAGCTTGTAAAATTTGCATTCACATATACAATATTTTCAATACCAAAGTTTGCTACTGGCTGTTTATCTCATAAAAATGTCAGAATATATGAAGCTAATGACCCATTTCAATCATTAAATGTCCAGATTCATTTATCAAAAATAACTAAAGAAAAGATGGAGATGAAAACAAATGAAATCATTAGTGAGTTCTGCTGACCCCAAGAGCCCAGCATAGAATTTTCAAAGATATCTAATAAAAAGAATAACATATGTTTACCTTCATCAAGTTAAGATGGGTAATTGTTTCTCTATTATGGATAGCACTATTCTAAAACATGATGGAACTGCAAGTTGCATCAGTCTCAATCAAGCCATTACACAGTGTCTCCCCCCAACCAAATTTAAGCTGTGTTAAACTATTAAAGCTATTAGCACTCAAGCTAATAATGATTAGGTCTTTAGGGGAACCCTGAAAGCAGCTGCCCAATAGTAATTCTTATCCAGACAAATCTAGACATTGCCTTAAATAAGTGCAAGATATTTCTATTAGTAGTTCAAGGCAAAGTAGAAGTAGCTCCAATCTTGCCAATATTGCTAAAGAGATGGGACCAATGTTAATTGCACTAATCACTTATTAGCTGGACTATAGCAATAGCCTTCTAATTGACCTCCCTGACTCAAGTCTCTCTCCTCTACAATCTATTTTCTATCCAACTGAAAGCTGATTTTTCAAGAGAGCAGTTTTGACCACATTACCTTTCTACTCCCTGAGCTCCAGTAGCTCTTTATTATCTTGAGAATCAAATACAGCATCCTCTGAGATTTAAGGTAATTCATATCCTGCCTTCTGCCTACTTTCCATCTTCATAAACTTTTCTCTCATGAAGAAACTCAATGGTCAAGTTATTGGTCCTATGGGTCCTTTACAGTTCCTAACACACAGAACTCCATTTACCATCTCATGCCTTTAAATAGGCTTTCTTGCATGACTGGAATCTTCTTCCTTCTAACCTTTCCTCTTCCCAGTTACCTGCCTTCCTTCAAAACTCAGCTCAAATCCTGTCTTCTGCAAGAAGCCTTTACTATTCTCCCAGTGGCTAATGACTTCTTATTTTATATTACCTTTCATCTACTCACTACATATATTGTATGAACTTAGTTATTTAAATTTGTCTTTCCCATTAGAATGTGAACTTCTCAAAGGTAGGGCTATTTTTTGCCTCTTATTGACAATAGCCCTAGCTCTTAGCAAATTGTCTAATATATAAGGACTTGTTAAATACTTATCAACCAATTCCATTTCCGGCTTAGACACAAGAATGTATACATATGAAGCAAAATTGAATCAGGGGGGCAGCTGGGTAGCTCACTGGAGTGAGAGTCAGGCCTAGAGACAGAAGGTCCTAGGTTCAAACCCGGCCTCAGCCACTTCCCAACTGTGTGACCCTGGGCAAGTCACTTGACCCCCGTTGCCCAGCCTTACCAATCTTCCACCTATGAGACAATACACCGAAGTACAAGGGTTAAAAAAAAATTGAATCAGAATTTGGATTTTTTTTTCAGAAAGTGGGATGGGGGAGTAGGAGTGCTAACCTGAATGGAACCACTCATGTACTCTTTTCTTTGAGTATCCCTTCTATGGGCAGCTTCTCCCCAACAATGTGATTGTCAGTTATCTAAATCATCATCATTACCATTATTGAATGTTCATTAAGATCTTAGACCATAGAAGATGATGTGCATATAACAAGAAAAGAAACTAATATATTTAGAGTTGATTACACAATTATTTCCACTATCTCAAGAATATCTTCACCTTATAACCCATCAAAACAGTAAAATGAAACTTAACATAGGTGCATTTCTTTATTTCAGCCAAAGCAAAAAAACAAAGGCAAATTCAATATAGGCAGGTAAATCATCTCCATTTATTTTTAAAACCAATAGATAGATTTTTTAAAAAAGGAAAAATGAGTATTTTCTGTTCCCAGTTAAGATCACTTGTGATGAAAAGGTCGTTAAACGGACTGTAATCTTTTAAAAATGATGCAAGTTAACATGGAAATATTTAAATGTTAATATACCTTAGTGTTGAATTTATTGTTTAATTAGGCATGTAAATTACTTACTACTGACAGACACCTAGAAATGCCACAGCATCTCACTGAATATTACCGGTTGGTCTCAAATAATTAGTGTCCTAAACTTCATTTAATTTTTTAAAAGTTTTTAAATAATATAGTACTCTAGCTTGTTCAAACAATATCAAAGATTTAATGCTAACACTGTAGAGGCAGCTTAAATCTAATTAGGAGCTATCTGTGGAAACAGGACTTTTCACATCTGTAAGGTTGACAGTAAATATTTATTTTCTGAGTGATACTTGCTAATATGGTGCTTCCTAATTGCTTTTGGTATTGAATAGAAGCCTGCAGATTCAGTTTGGAGAGATTACAGTTTTCAAACTTAAACAATACACTATCCAAAAGCAAACATTTGTTCACTTGAATGTTACAGTTCCATTTTCAAATTGCTGTTGATTCGGGTTTATGGGCTTGTAAATCTGTGCCTTCAACATGTACTTCATTTTTATGAATACAAATCAAAATCTCAATTTCTCCTCTCACATCTTTTAGTATATTCCCTGACCTCTCAACTTTTAGTTACCAAATATTTCTCTTACTGCCTATGTTTGCTATTTATTTGTCCTGATAGCCTTATTGAAAGCATGATTCTGTAGAGTCAGAAGGTGTTAGTTATAATCCTAACACTTTCTACCTAGGGGAATTTGTTCAGGTCACTCAGCCACTCTGGATCCCATTTTTTCATCTTTAAAATGATAGTCTCAGACTAGATGACTAAAAGTTGTCATAAATCTAAATTCCTACACTCATAAAATGACACTAATAAGCAATCAGTAGATTGTAAACTTTTTTAGAGCAAAACAGAAGTGCATTGAACAAGATAATTTTTATTTATTGATTTTTTTGTCTATTGATTATTGAATATGAATCTTTTAATTAAATAATTCTTTAAGGTGCCTTGTTTGGATATTATAATGATGGGATTTGGGGGCTAGAACTAGAAGAGATTTCAAATATATTTTCATTCAAATCACTCATCTTACAGATGAATAAAATAAGGCTTAGGGAGAATAAGTGACTCACCCATGGTCACACAAATAACGAAACATCCTGGGGCAGGATTTTAATCCAGGTCTTCTGACTCCTTAACCAGAATTCATACTAAATCACATTGCTTCAAATCGTTTTTTCCAAAAGTTCAAAAACAGACAAACAAACAAAAGAAGGGAATATTATTCCTCAGAAAATCATGCAGTATAAAAATGAATACTGTGAAGATCCTTAAGAAATTATGAATTTATCAGAAATACATAATATGCAACACTGTAACTTGGAATATTTCTGAGGAGGGGGAACATGTTGACTATTGTTCATAAAATAAGACAGAAACCAATAACACCACATAAACATGAAATCTTAACAATGGTAGAACAATGAAATCACATATATATTTAATGTTAAATAGATTGGTATCTTCTTTATGAAAGTGAAAATGTGAAAGCCCACATTTTAAATATTTGAGGTTCCATACACACACACACACACACACACACACACACACACTACACACACACAATACATACACACACACACTACACACACACACAATACACACACTCACACACACATTCACACACACACACACACACACACACACACACACACACACACACACCTTGATTTTTGTATCATTGAATGAAATTGCCTGCCTTCTTAATAATAGGAAATGAACATTCCTTGAACACCAATTAGGGCAAATTGAATCTTCCCTTACTCCTTTCCAAAATTCTCTTCATTGCTTGCTTCAAATAAAAAGAAAAATCATTTGTCTGCTCATGGGAATTGCACAATTCTTCCATATATTTTCTTCAAAATATAGTCCCAAACCTATATGGAAAAAAAGGGTGACTAACCTCATATCAAAAGGTTCATCTGGTGTTGAACTAAAACAAAATAAAACAAAAACTCCTCTACCAGATAAGAATAGTTTTTTAAAACTCCCACAATAAAAGCTAATAATTAAGGAGAAAATGATCATTTATCAAGTGCCTAGTAAGTGCTAGGATATATGCTAAGTGTTTTACAAATGTAGCACAGTTGATAAAGTGGCCTGGAGTCAGCAAGATCAGAGTTCAAACACTACCCCCCAAATCAGTAATTGTATGATGCTGGGAAAATTGTTTAATTGATTTCCTTAGTTTTCTCATTTGTACAATGAAGAAAATAATAGTACATACCAACCAGGATTGATGTAAGGATCAAGTGATAAGTAATTTTAAAGTATCTAGCATAATGACTGGCAAGGATTAAGCATTAAATTAAATATATTTGATGATGATGATGAGGAGGAGGAGGAGGAGAAGGAGGAGATGGATTCTATTTGTATAAGCATACCTTGGATATATTGCAGGTTCAGTTCCAGACAATTCAATAAAGTAAATATCACAATAAAATGAGAAATTTTTTTTTTGGTTTCTTGGTGTATATAAAAGTTAAATTTATACCATACTGTTGTCTACTAAGTGAGCAATAATATTATACCTAAAAAAACAATGTATAAACTTTAACTAAAATACTTTATTGCCAACCACTCCCTGAGCCTTCAGGAAATTATAAAATCGCTTTGCCAGTGGAAGGTCTTGCCTCAATATTGATGGCTGCTGAGTCATCAGGGTGATAGTTGCTGAAGATTGGAGGTGACAGGATGTGACATTTTCTTCATATAAAACAACAATGAAATTTGATTGAACCTTTTCTTTCACTTGACCACTTAGAGGTAATTATAGGGTTATTAATTGTCCTCATTTCAATATTGGTGTTTCTTAGGGAAGAGGGAGATACAAGTAGAGGGAGAGAAATGGGCAATGGCTGGTCAATGGAGCAGTCAGAACATACACATGACTGACATTTAATAAGTTCCCTGTCTTCTATGGGTGCAGTTCAAACAAAACAATTAAAATATTAACATCAAAGATCACAGATCACCAAAACAGCTATAACACTAATGAAAAATTTGAAATTTTGAAAGGATTGCCAAA
The DNA here is from genome assembly GCF_016433145.1 of Gracilinanus agilis. Lineage (NCBI taxonomy): Eukaryota > Metazoa > Chordata > Mammalia > Didelphimorphia > Didelphidae > Gracilinanus > Gracilinanus agilis. Next base: position 453,629,088 of record NC_058130.1, on the reverse strand, counting down.
ATGTGACAAAGACGTGATGTAAGTAGATGGTACTGGAAAATTGAAGCTGATATTCTTGTCCAGGGCAAGATTGCCACAAACCTTCAATTGGGAACAACAAAAAAATATGCGATATCTGTGAAGCACAATAAAGCAAGTTATCTCCATTTTATAGTTAAGGAAATAGAAGCAGGCAGAGGCTAAGTTACTGGTCCAGGGTCATACAACTAATAAATACTTATGTCCAATTTGAAATAAGGTCTTCCTAACTCCAATCCCTTACCACTCCTGGGCCAAGGACGGTCCCTAGCCCGGATGAAAAAAGGAGGAGGGTTGGGCGTGGGGCTAGCAACCCCACCCTGTAAAAAATACATCTGCTAAAGAAACTGCAACCTAAAGTAGGGGCAGCTGGGCTAGCTCAGTGGATTGAGAGCCAAGCCTAGAGACGAAAGGTCCTAGGTTCAAGTCCGGGCTCAGACACTTCCCAGCTGGGTGATCCTGAGCGATTGTGTGTCCCATTGCCTACTGGTTGTGGCCCTATGCTCCTAGAATGGAGTCCCAGGATAAAAAACAAACAAGCAAACAAACAAAAAAAAACTCCAATCTCAGTGCTCCATCCACTGTGCTATCTAAATCCTTCTAAAAATTTTGTGCTTGCAGAAAGACCATGTTAAAATGCAAATATGAACCTATTAACATGAACATGCATGGAAAAGGTAGCAGTTATGAAGATCTATGAAACAATTTAAAACAAAACTATTTTTAAAGATGGGAAAGGAATACAAATATAGAACAAAGGACAGTGGAAAATGAGGACAGGGAGCCTAGTACCTCAAGATCTACATGAAAGTATTGAATGCCATGGATAAGGGGGTAAGAAATAGGACGCAGTAAAGGATTATAAAAAGGCATCAGTGTAAAACATAAAATTTAAGTACTTCATATTGAAGCAGCCTCTTATAGTGGGGAAAATAATAATATAATCTAGAATTGAAGAATATGATATCAAATACTGACTGATAATCTGCTACCTATGTCATTACTATTGAGTTAATACATTACTTCTGGGCCTAGTTTCCTCAACAACAAAATTAATCATTTAATCTAGCTAAGATATCACAGTATTAATATATTATGGATTTTGTGATGATTGATTTTGCCTAGTTTCAGGATATATATATAAGGCTTGCAAAAATGGAGGAGAAAATCTTCAGTGAATATCATATCCCACTATTTTATTCCCAAATTTAAAAAAAAATCACTAACAACTTTGGTTTGGTTATTTGCCTTTGGCATATATTCACATTCATCTTGGAGTACATCCCCATATCATGGCAGTGCTCTGTAGATGTCTCAGAAATTCTGGACAGTGTGTTAGTTTCTTTGATAAAATAAAAGACAACTGGAAAGATTTTCTCTCTGTGACATAAGCCTACAATAATTGGGACAGTGAGGTTTTAGGTTGGGATAATTGACAGGATAAACAAGTTGTAAAAACCTACTGATCTCATTTGCTCCCCTGTATTTGGGGTGGGGAGGGGAGAAGAAAGCAAAAATGGAACAGTGTCAATGTATGCTGGCACAATCAATGTAGATTAATGAAGGGGGTGTAGGGAATGGGTCAGAGGGAGTACATGTCACCCATTCATGAAGGAGGGGAGAAAGTCTGCTTTGTTTTTTGCAAAGTCACAGATTTAAAGAGAATATAGCAAGAAGAGAGCTGAAGAAGTGGCTGAGCAAAAACATTGTCTCTCTGCACTTACAAAGGGTAAAGGACTTGTCACTCCCCCCCCCACCAAGTGAATGAAATAAAGATTTTCTTTCCCTTTTGTTTATTTTTCTTTTTTCTCTTTCAGTTGTTTTATGTTTTCCCCCCTTCTTTCTTCATATCCCCAAGGTTTAGCACAATACCTAGCACGTAGTAAATGCTTAGTAGATACCTATTTACTCACTGAATGAAGGCATGAAAAAAAGAAATGAAGAGTACATGACAAAAAGAATATAAATAAATTAGTCTGTACAGTGCATTTAAGGAATAGAAGGAAGACAATTTTCCTTTACTCCATTTCCCACTTTAGTCAGAATGAATGACTTCCTTATATCAAAATCATTCCCTTATGAAATTCATTATGAGAGCGGGGATAAACAGTTTTGAAATTAATTAGGCAGCAATCAATGACCCAATATGCTGGCACCAGGGCAAGAAAGACTCAAATAATCTACACACATTCATAAATTGTTTGACCATAAAAGGCAAGACTACTTATTTAAGGCATGTGTTACTTCATCCATATTTTTTGCTTTCTCTCAGGTTATGTTAGAAAATATTTTAGATCTCAATTTACAGACTGTTTGCAAATGTTTTTGTTGTAGCATGGAAGGAGTATCCCTATTTGCAAAAGGTTAACAAATGCAAGTAATTAATAAGAGTTTAATTTATATGTGGTAGAACTGAATGTCTCGATTTTTGTGAATAATTAATGGTAGAAGTAAATACATGAATGAACAGTGAATAATTAGACAAATCACACTTAGAAGTTGTCTATATGAGATGAACTAATTGTGCCCAGCTACCAAGAGGCATTGGCATTATTCAAAGGGATTATCCTAATGACTTCATATCTTCTTTGGCTTTGTGTGTCTTATATGACTTTAGTACTTCCTGAACTACTTGTGAGAATTTATTAGACTGAATTATTATGGGTCTTTAAAAAATACATGGCATTTTGGATAAAACAGTATAAATGGTATGGATGTTCCTACTTCCTAACTTTCTACTCAATATCGTCAGTTATATTGAATAATACCCTATATTATATTGAACAATATAATATTTTATGGGTTGTTTTTATCATTCATTTATTTTTAAAGTTTAATTAATTAATTAATTAATTAATATTTTTCCATTGGTTACATGATTCATGTTCTTTCCCTCTCATCCTCCCACCCCCTTTTCATAGCCAACGAGCAATTCCACTGAGTTTTATCATTGATCAAGACCTATTTCCACATTATTAATATTTCCAATAGAGTGATACTTTAGAATCTATATCCCCAGTCATATCCCTATTTAACCATGTGAGCAAGCTCTTGTTTTTATTCTGTGTTTCTACTCCCACAGTTCTCTCTGGATGTGGATAGCGTTCTTTCTCTTAAGTCCCTCAGAATTGTCCTCAATCATTGCATTTCTGCTAGTATAGAAGTCCATTACATTCAATTGTGCCACAGTATATCCATCTCAAGTAAACAACATTTTCCTGGTTCTGCTCCTTTCACTCTGCAATAATTACTAGAGGTCATTCCAGTTCACATGGAATTTCTCCAGTTTATTATTCCTTTTAGCACAATAGTATTTCATCACCAACATATACCACAATTTGTTTAGCAAAGAGTTTCTCATCTTTTGTTCTAGTCATAAGAATTTAATGAATTTGGAGAGTTTGACCACTTTGATAGTCTTTGACTACCATAAGATCATATAATGGGAGTCAACAGAGGATAGATGTTGGTGTCAAATCACATAATTTATTTCTTATGAATAGAACAAAAGATTAGAAACTCTTTGCTTATATGACCATTTACTGGGTAGGATTTAGTATTTAAGATTATTGCAAAATGGAAGCTGTGCCAGGCTCCTATAAGAATCTCAAGCTGATGAGCCTTGTGTAATTGGGTAACATAGTAAATGGAGGGCTTGAGTTGGAGTCAAAAAGCAATGAGTTCAAATTTAATTGCTATATTACCTTGAGTAAGTTACTTAACTTTTCTCAGACTCAGTTTTCTCATCTGTATAAGAATAATAATACTATCTGTTTCAAAGGGTTGTTGTGAATAACAAATAAGTTAATACATACTTTGTAAAAATGTATAAACTTTATTGAACTGGTGCTCTGTAATTGAGAGCTATTATTATTTTGGGAACCATAAATTTCATGAACCTAATAGGTTGCTTTTGGACATTAGGGACCACATTGACTACTTAATCTAGGCATACACATTCCTTCTATTTTCCCCTGAGATTCTCATTCTTGCATAGGATATATGAGATTCTAAGTCTAATGGGAAATAGAGAACCCCAAATCCTCTAATATTGATTAAATTATAAATTTAAGAATATGCAAAGTTCAGACCTACTGGGATTACAAAGATGTCACTTATTTTTTGAGGGTGGTCCCTATGTGGCACTACCCTTCTTATGGGAAAAAACAGGGAAAGTTAACTTAAATATTTTTCTGGGTTCAGAAGGGTGAGTAGGAGACAGGAATGGACAATAGTCTGGGACCAAACAAGCCAGGGAAACTGGGGTTAGCTGTTTGGAAATGACAGTTGACAAAAGTGACAGTTAGGTCACCCTGCTCCACCTAGCCTGGTTTAAACATAGAGTGTAACAAATACACACACTATGAGAACTTTAAGGTATGAAGAAAATAAAAAGGGAAACAGTTTAATTGTAATTTGAAAGGATAGGAGAGGGGGTGAAGTGAAACTATGTCTAACTGCCCAGGACTGGAGTCAAAGAGGTAAGTTCCTTAGCCAACCTGGCTTCGGCCAGGTGACAGCTTGGCTAAGGACCCGAGGACGAGGGCTTGGGTTTGGGTTCTCACAACTGATCCAGAGATGTCTTCAGGATACCAGGAACCAACTCCTCCACAGCCAATGATCCAAAAGTAACCATGTAGGGAAAGATGTCTACAAACTGTCCACCAAAACACAGGCCTCTTCCCAACTCAGAGTTGACTTGCAGGATATCTTCAGCCTTTATGACCTTCACCAATTTCCAAAAACCAAGGTCAAATAGGGACTGCTGATTGCACTTCTGCTCCAAACCCCTCTCAAAACAGCAATGTCTTGCTTAGCTCTCTCCTCTCTACCCCCTGCATTCCATTCAGAATATCCATGACTTCCAGCAAAGGCTTTCCCTAATATGCTTGCAAAAATCTGCTTTCATACTTTTAAAGCTTATACCTATTACACCCTACAATCCCAAATAAAATCCAGTTTCTGAGATGTACCTGAGAATGACCTTTGAATCACTTCAAAGGTTAGTGAAACTTGCAGTATGTGAAGAAAGGAAGTAATAAAATATGTGGATTCTTGGGATGTTGCTATAAACCTTTCAAAATAGTTAGGAGTCCAGAAATTCTATAGTTATTCTTTAAAGGGAGGTACCCTGTATCAGAAGGTCCTCTGACAGAACTTTGCTATTTCAATGAATCACCAGAGTATTTTAATGGGCCATGATAGTATTTGCCAATATTTAGACACTCTTTCAGATGAATGGAATAATGCCATGGACAAATTCACATTTCCACTATTATTCCTCATTGGATACATCTTCAGTCTGGCCACATAGATGTTATAATTCTATGAACATAGGTATCCTCCTATCCCTTTATCCAATGATGGAGTGTTAGCTGCTGCTATTCGCTGTTAAGTCTAGATCTTTCCTCAGTCCTAGATCTGCCACCAGAAGAATCATGAAACTCATGTGGTCAGACTGCTAAGTGGTTCTTTACCAAATATTAGTTTCTATTTTGCCCTTATTGCCACGATCAGTTTTAAAGGGATTATATTGCTTTGGTCAACCGCATTTATAAGCACTATAGTTGTTCTTACCAACTATATTTCTGCCCCTTTGACTACCCTACCTCTATTTCCTATTAGCAAAGTACTGAATTCACTTCTCACATTGTGTACAAGTGCGCAAAATCTTAGACCATTACCTGGTGTTTTCATCTGGCTTCTCACCCAAGGACAGAAAGTGTCATTGACTGGTAGAATGGATTTCTTAAGATTTGACTTTGTTTGTTGTGCCCCCTGCTTTCCCTAAATAAATTGACTTTTTCTGTGGAGATGGTATCATCAATAACATACTAAATAGCTGAGGACTTCTGACTCAGTGCTTCTATAATGCCAGACATTTCTTTTCCTGGATACAATTTTTTTCAGCTAGTTTGGAGCAGAGATGACCTCTCCTCTCAAGTCCCTTTCTTGTAGTGTTTTATCTTCCCATCTTTGCACTGTGGTGCTATCTTCAGTTGATCTTTGCCTCCACAGAAACCTCCCAATCAGTTTATGTCCCTAGAGACAACATAATTCCTTTTACTTCAGTAGGATAACTGAGTTTTTTGTTGGGATTACTTTATTTTCATTTTTTCTTTTTCCTTTCTTATATAATATGCTTCAGGAATTACTACAATTCATATTTTATCTATTATTATCTAGAAACAAGAAGGCCTGATTAATCTACCAATTAGCACAAGATAGAATCTTACTTTGGGGGCGAGAACAAGCCTGAGGCAGAGGAGTGGAATGTTGGAATACCCCCATGATCTTAATGGAACTTGGGCCCTTGAGGGCTATGTAGAAATAACACAATAATAACATATTTTCCTATATTCGATATTCAAGAGAGAACTTGCTACTTTTTCCAATAAAAAACCCAACCTTTTTATGGATACCCATATTTTTGTTCAGTAAACCAAATCCTTCTAGTCATATAGTTTCTTAAGTTTGATGATATCTTTTATTCTTTGTATGCTCTTACCCAACATATAAAATCCATTGCCAAATTTCATTATGTCTATATCCACAATATATCATCACACACGATACATAATACTTCTCGTAAGCTCTCCTTACACTACCACCATCCTATTTCAAGAGGTAATCTTTCCTTACAAGTATAATTGTAGTAGTTTTTAGAACATACTCTCCCAACTGGAAATCGTTCTCTACCAATGACCAAAAATGCAGGGTAGACCATCTTTCTTTCCTAGTTAATAAACTATATTAGGCCTCTATTGATTATAGGATTGAATATTATTTTATCTTCATCTCACCGTTTTAAAATTCATATATTTATTGTATAACTAATTGTTAGTAAAGTACTACATAACGAGTCAATTAAAATATATATTGAGCACTGTGCTATGTTTGGAATACCTTCCTTGCCTTCAAGAATCTTACATTCTAAAGACAGATAAAAACACATAAAAGACAGCTGGAAAGAAAGGAAGACATACAAGATTCTTTGCATGAGATCATTGCTGAGAATCTCTAATAAAGGTAGGCGTATAGTCTGAAGAGAAATGAAGACATATTTGGTCTGAACCTCCCCCTTGAAATGAAATTTCTGGGAGAAATCAGCCAATTAGAGGGAGAAGTCAAAAGAACAGAGAATATTTTTAATGTGTGAAATCCAAGACTGAAGTCAGCTTCAAGGATGAGGCATTCTAGAAAAACTACAGTGAATTAAGTTTATTAACATCAGAGCCTTGTTGAGAGTGTCTTAGAAAGTCAGGAATGCCACCTTGAGAGGAATGAAAATATGAATATAATTTATAAATAAATATATGCACTTTATGGGTACATGTGCAAATATATCTTATTAAAGTACACAATCAAAATATTTGAGAAACCAAATCTACAGGAAAACTTCTGTTCAAACCTTCTGCAAATATATGTATCTAATGTCCTTATGTATGTATCAAATGCCCTCATTAGGATATTTTTATTCTGAATATCTTTATGAATTTGTAATTTCTTTTAAGATCATTATTATTTATTCCTCATAAAGCTCCATTAGGCAAAAGAATAAAATATTAACAAAAGCATTGATTCAACCCAGGGACATCTAATAGGAATTATGTAAATAAACTAATTTAAAACAAATAAGTTGGAAATAGGCTTAATTATTTTATTCTAATTCTTGGTTTTGTTTACTTATATTATGAAATTCCCCTTCACCCTGACCTAATTCAGTACCAAGAACAATATTTGCTAAAGGAAGTATGATTTTCCATTAGGTCATAAAATCATTAGCAGAGCAGAAGAGCCTTTAAATGCTTCTTGATAGTAGTTACTAGTAGTTTTATGAGAATAATTCAATCACATTTGATTGAATTCATCATATACATGCATATATACATATATATATATACTTGTTCATATATAGTGTGCACATATTTCTAAGTATTGTAACAGAGTAATAGACTTTCTGTTTTAGATGCACATGTAAAGTTCTAGTGCATGCTGGTTCATTTTTACAATCAGTAGCTCCAAATATCATCAAGGATTTGTCTATAAATTGTTTTATGCTCACTTGATTATATGCAGCACAGTTATTATCCTGCTACTTTATCTTTCAAATATTGTCTAATTTACTGGTATTGTAACTGCTGACTCTTTAAGAAAGATATGACTGCATAATACAAACAGTTAAGAAAACTGTTGGGGAAAACAAGAAAATGGAATTCTCCCAAGTCTTAAAATGTCTTTTTACACAAATACGATAGTGTTATGATCATTTCTGGTAATGACTACCTTTCTCTAACATCCTCTCTACCTGTCTTCAGGAATAATCTCTGTGTTATTTCTTCATTTAGTCTGGCAAGTTTGAAGAAACTTCTTCCTCTGAAGCAGAAATGAATGCTAGAAAACCATGCCAAGAAGTGTTAGTGATGCTTAGTCACTTCAGGGAACAAACTTTCCATTGTTGAATCATTTAATTGAACTACTCAGACTAAAAATGATTTAGACTATGTTAGAAATACTGAAGACACAAGCAATAGCATCAAAAACATCATCCCAAACTGTTTTTTTAATGCTTCATGTTTTTAAAAAAGAAAGCATTTCATAATGGACAAAAGAATATTTTCTCAGAAAGAAAAGGTTAGATTCAAGTTCCAACCACATTAAGAAAATGACTTTATGACCCTAAGTAAGTCACTTTACAAACTTCTCACTGATCCTAAAAACTCTAATTGTACATTGAAAAGGAGGTAGAGACATGAATTTTTAGAGAGTTTCCTAATATGGGCATTCTCAATGCCAATGAAATCTAAGATCATGTCCCCCTTCCCAAATTTCAAGAAAATGGCTAATTGTTGTTAATTAACAAAGCAAGTATTAAAAAAAACATATTTATAAGAGATATGAAGATTCAGCTAGATGTACAATCTCATTGATAATGACATGACTGACTATGCTGTGTTCTTCACATTCCCACCAGTCTATCAGTTCATCATACTAGCATCACCAACTACTGAGGGCCTTCCTCCAGGTCTTATATACATAAGGTATCTGCTTTGAAAGTCTCTTAAACTGTCTTTATGCAAACATCTGAAAAAATTTGTAGTATCTTTGAAAAAACTTTCAAAAGAGAATTGTAAATTCACTTTTTAAAAGGAGAGGAGGGAAAAAGTGAATTTTTTTGTCTGATACCTGATATCATGACATTTTTCAAAGATTTTCATGGGATTTCAAAGATTATGGCAAAAGGACTAAATTAAGGCATGATGCCCTAGGGACTTACATCTCTTGTCTTTTGTCTAGAGACCAACATAACTACATCTATTTATTTATTTATTTATTTGTTTGTTTGTTTGTTTATTTGTTTATTTTTTTAAACCCTCACCTTCCTTCTTGGAGTCAATACTGTGTATTGGCTCCAAGGCAGAAGAGTGGTAAGGGCTAGGCAATGGGGGTTAAGTGACTTGCCCAGGGTCACACAGTTTGGAAGTGTCTGAGGTCAGATTTGAACCTAGGACCTCCCATCTCTAGGCTTGGCTCTCAACCCACTGAGCTACCCAGCTGCCCCACCCCCAGCTATATTTAGAGAAGTTTATCACTGGGTTTCCTTCAGGGTGATGAAGTGCTGAGTAAAAATCATACTCAAAAGCCTTCTGCCAAACCATTGTCTAAGTTCTGTCCTATTTAAAGAACACTAACATTGACAAAATCATAGTTCCTTGAAATTCTGATATATTAAATCGATAAAGATATACAAGTTATGCATATATATAATGTATATTATATGTGTATATATGTATAATATGTATTGTGTACATATATGCATGTATGCATTCATGTAAATAAAATTATAAAAAATAAATATTCATTTTAGAACAGTCAGAAATAAACTCTAATTTTGATCTTCTAAGGAAGCAAAACAACACATTAACACCTAATAATTCAAAACAAATAACAATGAAAAAATCAAATGGAATCTATATAATATGATAACATTTGAATTTGAAAATTTAGAAGTTTTGAAGCTAGTTTTCAACTTTATGTTTGATTTAGCTTTCTTTAATCAAACTCCTCAGAGAACGTTATTAAAAAAACATACAAGGATAACTGTTACCAATGTCTTGGGAAAAAACCAAAACAAAACTCTTGCATCTTCATATCTCCTTACTGAGGAACATTATACATTTAGGTTCTAAGTGTATGTATGTGGTGATAGCAAGATTAAATTAGAAGTAAGAGTGTGAGAGTTTCAACCCAAAATACATGTGACAAAAACTAATTAATTTCCACTGACTTTGATGTGAGAGATATTTACATATTTCTCTCCATTTTCCAGAGAAAAAAGTATATTTGACTACAATTCATTATCTGAATTGATATGTAAAATCCATATAATTTTATGTTTATTGCTTTTAATTTAATGAAGATAATCAAGCAACCCAATCAACTTTTTTCTCTCCCCAAGAAAAGTTGGTTAAACCCCCACAGCATTTTTCCCCTCCACATATGTGTCTAGCACACTTTAGAAATGATACCATGCAGCTACTCTCTTTGCCATCTGCTTTGTTAATTGTAAGATTTTCTTTTCCATCTTAAATAGTTTTTTGAGAATTTCATCAGTATTTCGTGATGTTGCTCTTCTGTTTTAATAGCAAATCTGAGATCAGATTTTGAGGGCTTTTTTTTAAAGACAAATGTAAAAGAGTTTCATATTAGCTCTTTTTTTAATCTATCTATATATACTCACTTTCAATAGATTAATAGCTGTCTATTCCCCAGGCAGTAAAAGTAAGTAATGATGCAACAGATTGTCATTTGTTGATCTAAAATCTTGCCTATAAAAATGAGGAGATATGTGTATCTGAATCATAATAACAGAGAAGAGAAGTATGGAGTAGTGAATGGATGAAGGGCAAACTTAATATTCTGGTAGCTCAGGATTCAAGTCCTGATTATTACTGATAGATGACTTTGAACAAGCCACTAAGCAACTCAGGCAATCCCTTAGGACTTACCTATTAACAGATAGTTCACATTTGCATATGTGTCAGGGGAGTTCATCACACTGATGAAATCCAAGATCATTTCCTGTATCTTAAGAGCAAACACTGTATATAATTGTGCCCTTTACATATATTCCACAGATAAATTATAATGTTGTCTACTGTATACAGCCTTGATCAAGGTTCACTATCAACTAATGAAACTATAGTTAGGTGGTACAGTGGATAGTGAACTGAGTTTGGAGTCAGGAAAATTTAAATTTGAATATGATCTCAGACACATTTACTAGTAAGATACTCAGCATGTCTCTAAACTTGTCTTCCTCAGCTTCCTCAGTTATAAAATGGAAATATTAATAATATCTACTTCATGAGGTTGTGGGTGTAGATCAAATCAGACAATCTTTGTAAATACTTAGCAGAGGGCCTGATACATAGTGATTAACACTTATCTCTCTGTTCTTTGTATCCTAGATGGAATTTAGAGGAATACAAAAAATATAAATAAAAATATAAACAAATCATTCATTGTAATGTTTAAATATTTTGTACCACTGCAAATTTATATTTTACAGTTCCAAAAGCACTCTTCCTGTACCAAAGTATTCCTTCAACTCTTCCCTAAGTAATTGTCTATTCTATTCCTCCCATGACTGACCAAACTTTCTCTTCTATACTCAAGCCTCCAACAGTACCACCTTTCTCCATCCTCTCTGCTGAAAGCTTTGTCTTATATAACTACAAAAAAATCCAAAAACTGAGACTATTTACTAAGAACTCCTTCTTTCTTCAATCTTCTCTTCTTCACAACTTCTTTTTTTTCTTTCAACTCCCTGAATTTATCTTCTACCACTTCCTCATTTCCTGTGCAGTCTTTGATAAAGAGAAAGACTTCTTCCTCATCAAAGCCAAACCTTCTCTTTGCATTGTTGTTCACTATGTTCTCTAGTTAATTACCCTTCACTATCATCTCCTCCCTCTCTAGATTTTCTACCTTCCCTTTTTTTTAACTTCCTGATGCCTAAAAATAGTTCCATCTTTCATCATAAAAAAAACATCTCACTAGATCTCACCATCCATCATTTAATACTTCTCTTAATTATTCAGCCAGTTTTCAAGAAAAACCTCCACTCCACCAAAGACTGCACTTTGTCTTCTACTTTTATTCTTAATTATCTCTAACCTGGTTAATGATCTCATCAAGGTCAGATATTAAATTCATCCTAAATCTACATTTCCAAAGTCAAAAGTGATCTTGCTCAAAGTTATTGGCCACTTCACTTTTATCATGCTTGATTTCTCCTCACCTTTTGACACTATCAACTATGCTCTTCTAAAAATTTTTCTTGGGGTTTTCATGACACTATTCTCTTGTGGGTCTTCTTCCACAGGCCAGATTTCTGCACAATCTCTTTTTCTCAGAATTCCCCCTACCTGTGGAATTTCCCCCAAATGTCCAGCCTTATCTATATCTTTTCACTACTTATTCGCTTGGTGATTATATCATCTCCCATGGATTAGATTATTACCTCTATGCAAATTATGCCCATATTGCTTTATTTAGTCCTATTCATTCACATGAATTCCATTTTCCCATCACTGTTGTGTCATTTTAAAATTATGTCTGAATCCCATTTGAGGGTTCTATTAGCCAAAATACTGGAATGGTCTTCCATTTCCATCTCCAACTCATTTTTATAGATGAGGAACTGAGGCATACAAAGTTTAAAAATTAATGAAATTTTTCAGTGTAAGTCAATCATGTTGTTAAACCTCATGAAAAAGAGAAAATGTGGCATATGCCATATCTACTATGACAATAATTTGGAATTCTGAGTGGTTTAAGAACCTAATAGTTGATTGAATTTGTTTAGGTTTCAATTAAGTTTAATTTAGAATATTTTCCCCTGGTTATATGATTCATGTTCTTTCCCTCCACTCATCCCAACCCACACTCCCATAGCCAATGAGCAATTCCCTGGATTTTACTTGAGTAATTGATCAAGACCTATTTCCATATTATTAATATTTGCACCAGAATGATCATTTAGAGTCTACAACTCCAATTATATCCCCATCAAAACATATGATCAAGCAATGGTTTTTCTTCTGTGTTTCTACTCTCACAGTTCCTTCTCTGGATGTGGATAGTGTTCTTTCTCCTAAGTCACTCAAAATTGTCCTCTATCATTGCATTGTTGCTAGTAGAGAAATCCATTACATTCGATTACTTCACAGTGTATCCATCTCTGTGTACAATGTTCTTCTGGTTCTGAGCCTTTCCATCTGCATCAATCCCTGGAGGTTGTTCCAGTTCACATGGAATTCTTCCAGTTTATTATTCCATTTAGCACAATGGTATTCCATCACCAAGAGATACCAGAATTTGTTCAGTCATTCCCCAATTGAAGGGCATACCCTCATTTTCCAATTTTTTGCGACCACAAAGATCACAGCTATAAATATTTTTGTACAAGTATTTTCCCTTATTATCTCTTTGGGGTATAAACCCAGCATTGGTATGGCTGGATCAAAGGGCAGGTATTCTTTAAAATCCCTTTGGGCATAGTTCCAAATTGCCTTCCAGAATGGTAAGTTCAATTCACAATTCTACCAGCAGTGTATAAGTGTCCCAATTTCGCCACATCCCCTCAGACATTTATTACTTTCCTTTGCTGTCATATTATCCAGCCTGCTAGGTGTGAGGTGATATCTCAGTTATTTTGATATGCATTTCTATGATTATAAGAGATTTAAAACACTTTTTTTCATGTGCTTATTGATAGTTTTGATTTCTTTATCTGAAAATTGTCTATTCATATCCCTTGCCCATCTATCAATTGGAGAATGGCTTGATTTTTTTGGTACAATTGATTTAGCACTTTATAAATTTGAGTAATTAGACCTTTGTCGAGGTTTTTGTCATAAAGGTTTTTTTTCCCAATTTGTTGCATCAATTTTGCTTGTACAAAAACTTTTTAATTTAATGTAATCAAAATTATTCATTTTACGTTTTATAATATTCTCTATCTCTTACTTGGTCTTAAAATCTTTTCTTTTTCATACTTCTTATATGTATAATATTTTACATCCACCTAATTTACTTATAATTTCCTTCTCTATATTGTTCATTCACCCAATCTGAATTTATCTTCCTGTAGAGTGTGAGATATTGATCTAAACCTAATCTATCCTTTTACTGTTTTCCAATTTTCCCAGCAGTTTCTGTGAAATAATGTTTTTTTTTTCTCACAAAACCTGGGAAATTTGGGTTTATTGTACACTATCTTGCTGAGTTCATTTACCTCAACTCTATTGCACTGATCCTCCCTTCTGTCTCTTAACCCGTACCAAATTGTTTTGATGACCACTGTTTTACAGTACAGTTTAAGATCTGGTACATCTAGGTCCACCTCCTTCACATTTTTTTTCATTATTTCCCTTAATATTATTGATCATTTGTTCTTCTAACTGAACTTTATTATAATTTTTTCTAATTCAGGAAAAAGGTTCTTGTAACTTTGATAGGTATGGCACTGAATAAGTAAATTAATTTGGATAGGATTGTTGTTTTTATTATATTAGCTCATCCTACCCATGAGCAATTAATATTTTTCCAATTATTTAGATCTATTTTTAAATGTGTGGAAAGTGTTTTGTAGTTATGATAATATAATTCCTGTGTTTGTTTTGGTAGATAGATTCCTAAGTATTTTATATTTTCTAGGATGATTTTAAATGGTGTTTCTCTTTCTACCTCTTGCTGCTGTGATGTGTTGGAAACATGTAGAAATGCTGATGATTTATGTGGATTTATTTTGTATCCTGCAAGTTTGATAAAGTTGTTGATTATTTCCATTAACTTTTTATTTGGTTCTCTAGGATTCTTTGAGTAGATCATCATATCATCTGCAAAGAGTGGCAGTTATCTTCTTCATTGCCTATTTTTCATACCTTCAATTTCTTTTTTTCTCTAATTGCTACTGCTAGTGTTTCTAGTAGATTAGATTACTAATAATAGAGGTGATAATGGACATCCTTGTTTCATGCCTGATCTTATTGGGAAGGCTTCTAATTTATCCCCATTGCAGATGATGCTTGCTGATGGCTTTAAATACATACTTTTTTATTATTTTGAGGAAAGATCCTTCTATTCCTATACTTTTTAGTGTTTTCATTAGGAATGTGTATTATATTTTGTCCAACACTTTTTTTCTGCATCTATTGAGATAATCATGTGATTTATGTTGTTTTGGTCATTGAAATCATGAATTATGTGCATGGTTTTACTAATATTAAACCATCCTTGCATTCCTGGTATAAAATTCCCACCTGATCATAATGAATAACCCTTGTGATCACTTCCTGGAGTCTACTTTGTCAGTATTCTATTCAAGGTTTTTCCATCTATTTTCTTTAAGGAGAGTGGTCTATAGTTTTCTGTTTCTGTTTTTGGTCTACCTGGCTCTGAAATCAGTACCATATTTGTGTCATTAAAGGAATTTGGTAGAACTCCTTCTTTGCTTATTTTGTGGATTTATTTTGTATTCTGCAAGTTTATAAAGCATTGAGATTAGTTATTCTTTAAATGTTTGAAAGAATTCACTTGTGAATCCAAATGGACCTGGGCATTTTTCTTAGGGAGTTCTTTGATTTCTATTTCTGATATGGAATTATTTAAGTATTCTATGTCCTCTTCTGTTAATCTAGGAAGTTTATATTTTTGTAAATATTCATTCATATCACCTAGATTCTTGTATTTTTTGCCACATAATTGGGCAAATCATTCTTTAAAATTATCTTCATTTCTTCATTAGAGGTGAGATCACCCTTATCATCCATACAGTTAATTTGATTTTCTTCTTTACTTTTTTATTATATTAACCAATACTTTATCTATATTATTTGTTTTTTCAAAGTATCAGCTCATAACCTTATTTATTAATTCAATAGTTCTTTCACTTTCTATTTTATTAATTTCTCCTTTAATTTTTAGGATTTCCAATTTAGTGTTTAACTGTGTATTTTAATTTGAATTTTTTCTGATTTTTTACATTGCATGTCAAATTCACTGATCTCTTACCTCTCTGATTTATTGATATATGCTTTCAGGAATAGACATTTTCTCCTGAGTACTGTTTTAGTTGCATCCCATAGATTTTGATATGATGTCTCCTCATTGTCATTCTCTTTTATGAAATTATTAATTGTTTCTATTATTTGTTCTTTAATTAATGGATTTTGGAGAATCATATTTAATTTCCAATTAATTTTTTATTTGCCTTCCCATGTACCCTCACTAATCATTATTTTATTGCATTATGAAAATGTTGCATTTATTTTTTCTGCTTTTTTACATTTGTTTGCCATGTTTTATGCCCTAGTACGTGGTCAATCTTTGGGAACATATCATGTGCTACTGAAAAGTTTGAAAGGGAATTTTGTCAAGAGGAAACAGGTTTGCAGAAAAGGGAAATAGAACTTGATGAAACTGATTACACTGGGGTAAACCTGGTTTGAATAAAATAGGAGAAGGTCTAGAGATTCTAATTTCCAGCCTGAGGGGAATTGATTGGAGGTTGTGAATTGGAAGCTAGCTCTGAGATTTGTCTCTGACCTCCTGTGGTTCTCTATCCTTTCCAAACCATTTCTGTGACCTGTTATCATCATCACCTGGAACCTGTTTTCTCCTTTCCAAAATTCCCTTTCACAAAAATAGGTGTTTCTGTTTTTGTCCTTATATATTTTTCTCCATATATCTTATTAACTCTAAAATTTCTAAGATTTCATTCACATCTCTTACCTCTTTTTAATTTATTTTTTGTTTTTACTTATCTAGATCTGATAGAGGAAGATTCAGGTCTCCCACTAAAATAGTTTTACTATATATTTCCCCCTTAAAATCCAATAGTTTCTCCTTTAAAAATTTGGATGCTATATCATTTGGTGCACACATGTTGAGTACTATTTCCTCATTGCCTATACTGCCTTTTATCAGGATGTAATTACCTTCCCTATCCCTTTTAATTAGATCTATTTTTACTTTAGCTTTGTCAGATATCATGATTTCAACTCCTGCCTTCTTTTTCTCAGTTAAAGCCCAATATATTTTGCTCCAGCTTTTAACATTTACTCTGTGTGTGTCTACCTGCCTCATGTTTGTTTCTTGTAGACAACATATGGTAGGATTTTGGTTTCTAATCCACTCTGCTATTTGCTTCTGTTTTATGGGTGAGTTCACCTCATTCACATTCAGTTGTAATTACCAACTGTGATAATTAGATTAAGTCTATACTGCCCATAATTAGATTTAATCACCAAAAGTAAGAACACCTCTAATTCTGGGAGATCCATAACCCATGTGGGCTAGAGTGGGCAACATATCAGAATCAACTGACTGCCCCCTAAGCAGTACTATGAGAAGTGTCTATTGTGATAGGACATGCAAATTAGGAGGGAGGCACAGGAAGTGTTTCATAAGTGACCCATTTAAAAGGAGAAGGTCCTCAGTCACCTGGAGCTTCTGGAGAAGAAGGCAGCTGATGAAGGAACTCTTCTGGTCCATGAAGGAGTGTTGAGACCTTGGTGAGCCTACTTGCATTATCTTCTTTTTAATTTGAAGTAGTGAGTTTAAAGACTGAATCTTCCTGAACTTCTCTTAAGAAATGTATTTTAGTAGACTCTGTGAATGAAGTTTTGCTCCATTCACCTCTGGGCCTCTGGGCCTCTAACTCTTCGCTGAGGATTAAGATCTACCTGGATTAATTAGAGGGTCATAATAAATTAACTGCTGGGTTAGATTCTTATTTCCTTATTTCCTCTCTCTCTTCTTAATTGTAAATTAACTTAACTTCCATAAAAGTCAATTTTGACTTGAGATTATTCTTAATTGAGGATTGATAATAGTTCAATCCTCTGGTGACAATCTTTTAATATATTGAACCCATAAAACCCTTTTTCTCCCTTACACAACTGTGTATTCCCCATCATTTTAATTCCCTCTTTTAGTCCTGCTCTTTCTTCTTTCTCTATTTCCTTCTACACCAGTATTTGCTTTTAATCAGTCCCCCTAATCCCTAGTTTATTTTATTTTCCTTCCCACCCCCTCCCTTCTTATTTACATCTTATTTTTCTTTAGGATCTATTAAGTTCCCTGCCCTTCTCTCTTTCCCTACCCTTTGGTACTCCTTGCCCCACTCCCCCACCTTGGTTTTTGCTTCTCAACTTCCCCGTAGGGTAAGATAGCAATCCATTCTCCAATGGATTTAGATGCTCTTCCCTACCATAATTAATTCCACTTGGAGTAAGGTTTAAATATTATCTATTTCCATTCTCTTCCTCTCCTTCTTATAATAGTATTCTTCCCCTCCCCCTCCCATGCACCTCACTATGTGGTATAATTTATTCTATTTTTCTTATTTCTTCAAGTTTCTCTTGGTGCTATTTTCTTCCCTTCCTTTCTTTTTTTACATAACATCTGAAACCACTCATTACCCAAGCCATTCCCTATGAATAATTTTTCTAACTACTATGATAATGAATTATTTTGAGAGTTAAAAATACCATTTTTCCATTTAGAAATATGGAACATTTGATGTTACTGAAGCCCTTAAATTTTCCCCTCTTTCTTGTTTACTTTTTTATGTTTCTCTTGAATTTTGTATTTGTACCTCAAAATTTCCACTTAGTTCTGGTATTTTCTTTATAAATATTTGGAAATCTTCTATTTTGTTAAATACCCACATTTTCCCCTGAAAGTATATAGTCAGTTTTGGTGGGTAGTAGATTCTTGGTTGTAGACCCAATTATCTTGCTTTTCTGAATATCATATTCCTAGCGTTGAGGGCCTTTAGTGTGGAGTCTGCTAGATCCTTTGTATTTCTGATTGGTGCTCCTTGATATCTGAATTGTCTCTTTCTGGCTTCTTGCAATATTTTATCCTTAGCTTGGAAGCTCTTGAATTTGACAATTACATTCCTGGGGGTTATATTTTGAAGGATTTAATGTAGAGAGTGATCTATGGACTCTTTCAATGCCTATTTTGCCCTCTTGTAATATGATGTCAAGCCTTCTGGTTTTTTCTAAGTTTTCAGGTAGACCTAGGATTCTCAAATTGTCTCTCCTGGATCTGTTTTCCAGGTCAATCATCTTCTCAATGAGTTATTTCATGTTTCCTTCCACTTTGTCATTCTTTTCACTTTGCTTTATTAATTTTTGCCATCTTGTGAGGTCATTAAATTATATTTGCCCCATTCTTGTCTTTAAAGACTGTTTTTTAGCTATGATCTTTTGATTTTCATTTTTGGTTTGGTATGCCTGCTTTTCATGGCTTCCAACAGGTCACTTCTGGTCTCTAATATGCTTATCATTTCATGTGATTTCTGGGCTTCTTTTTCCAAGTGGGAGATTCTGTCTTTTAAACTATTATTTTCTTTTTGAACTATTTACCACTTTTCATGCCAAGGTTCTTCTATATTTCATATTTGGTTCTTGAATTCCAGTTTGGTTCTTGAATTCCAACCTCCAATTCCTGGAAAGCTTATGACCATTTTCCATTTTTTTGGAAACTTTGGATGTGTTTGCTTGTTTGTTGCTCTCTGCTGTTTCCTCTGTAGTCTGCTTTTTTTCTCCATAGAAGTTATTTGGATTCAGAGTCTTTTTCTTATTTTTTTGGTAGTTATAGATTGTAGTTCTTGGGTGTTGGTGGCTATTGCTATGTTAGTTTTTTCTACCCTTTCCAGCCAGATATCTGATTGAGGAGGGTAGGCAGCTCTCACTATATCAAGCTTCAGAGAGGTTTTTTTCCCCCTGAGTCTATTTTTCAGCCTCTGCCATATCTACTGTGGGCAACCCCTCTCTGCCCTATCTCTGTACCCAAGCTCCATGTTCCTTAGCCTCCTGGAGTCCTAAGACTCTCTGCCCTCAGGGCTAAGTCTGTGGTGTCTCCAGTCAACCACCCCTTCTAAAGAAACTAGAGATTGCCACTCTCTCACTCTGACTCTTGCACTACATATAGAGTGGGGTAGGGATGATCATTTTTGGCTTTGATAAATGTAATTTTATCCCTTTATAGCATGGAAATGCCCAAACCCTGCCTACCTTCAAGGATGAGGTAGAGGCCCTTTGCTCATCTCATTTTGATTTTTGTCCTTTTGAGGCACTTTATATCTTTTGGTTGTGATAAGAAGACCCTTGCTTCTACAATGCAGTCTAATCTTTGCCAGGAATTTCAATTTTTTTATTTTATTCTTAGTAACCATCAATAACAACAATATTTAAATAAATGAATGCAAAAAAATTATGTGAAAAACCACAAACTCCAAATTGTTTATAAGTTGTTTAAAATGTATGAATTGTATATGTGTGATAATATTAACACCCTCTGCTTTTGAATTCCTTTTGGATATGTTTTACTTTAATATTTTTTCACTTGATTTTATGGCTTTTTTAAATGTAATTGGGCTACATACTATTCTTTTTCTTTTTTCATCTCTTCATATATCTCCCTTATTTTCTTTATATTTCCAATATTTGCCATTTGTAATAACAAACTATGATTCATTACTTTCATATGACACAATCTATTCAGCCTTTCTAGCACTCATTATTATTTACAATTATTTGTGTTTTTTACAATTATTTTGCCATTATAAAGCTCACATAAATATTTTCATACATACGCAGCTTTTTATTTTCTCAATAATCTTGTTATTGCCTAATCTTAGTCATAGGATCCCCAGGTTGAAGAGCATGAATTGCTTTACAGCTCTTCATGTAAATTTCTAAATTGTTTTCTAATAAAAGTTTCATAGCCTCTCTAGCAATATAATATTAGACGGTTTCTCCATGTTCCTATCAACATTTAATTTGATCATTTTTTAATTCATCTTCAACTGCAAGGAAATATTATTTGATCAATCAGTTCATTCTCTCCATATTCTAAACATTCTAAATTTTAGTGTATGGCTCTTGGAAATTGCTGAGCCTGAATAATCCAACAATGAGTGATGATTCCCTCCAATTTAGCCAGGTAAATTCTCAAATAACAAACATTACCTGGATCTTATTTAGCTATGTAGCTTCTCAAATAAGAGACACAATCTATTGCTAGGACCATACTCTTATCAAAAGCAACTCTTTCCAGCTTGGTCAGATCCAATAGAGCTTTTGTTCCAATGATATGACACAACCCCTCAGAAATGCAATATATATGATTCATGTTAAAGTAAGACTTACAAATTATTTTTACTTTCTAAACCAGTGTTGCCTAACCAGAAAGCATGTTTGTATTATATGTATGCTCAGACTTAGATCTACTGCTAGCTTTCAGCAGGTATATAGGGGCCTAGTTTGTGTCCTGCACTCATGAAATTTCAGAGAAAACAATAAATTAAAGTAGCATTCATTTTGTTAGCGAACCCAATACCAAGCTACTCCAGAGTGTTAAAATTAATGTAAACAAACGAAATATATTTGTATAGCTCCTAATAATTGCGTTAATTTCATCTCCATTGGTGGTATATTCATCCTTTTCATCTTTAATGCTAGCAATTTGACATTTTCTTTTTTAAAACACATTAATCAATGGCATATCAATTTTGTTAATTTTTTTCATAAAACCAACTCTTAGGTTTATTTAATAACTGAAAGGATTTCTTATGTATACTTTTATTGATCTCACTTTAAATTTTTAGGATTGCTAAATTGATATTAAGTTGGGGTTTTAAAACCTGTTCTTTTTCTAGCTGTTTAATTGTATTCTCAATTTTTTGATTTTTCTTTCTCTATTTAATTAATATAATCATTTAAAGATATAAATTTTCCTGTAATTATTGCTTTTGCTGTATCACATAGGATTTGGTATGTTGTCTCGTTATTATCATTCTTTTTAATGTAATTATTTGTTGTAACAAAAATTTGTTCTTTAAACTACTCATTCTTTATCTTAGTCTCCAAATAGTTTTACTTTTTGTTTCTATGGTCCCTTATTATATAACATTTTTATTGTGTTATGGTTTGAAAAGAAAGCATTTAATATTTTTGCCCTCTGTATTTAACTATATTTCTGTGCCCTAATATATGGTCAATTTTTGTTAAGGTGCCATGTACTGCTGAGAAGATATATACTTTTCTGTTCCCATTCTATTTTCTCTAGATATCTATAATATTTAAATTATCCATAAACTATACAAGATTAAGTGATTTGCCCAGGTTCGTATAGCCAGTAGGTATCTGAGGCCAGCTTTGAACTCAGGAAAAGGAATCCTCCTGCCACAAGACCTCACACTCTTACTACTCACTGGACCATCTAGCTGGCTTCATTTACTCATTATGAACTGCTTATTAGGAATTTAAAATGGATATCGCAATAATATTTTAATTAAAAGAGATCATTTCCCCTTTTAAATCCCACCATTATTCTGATTTTTCTTATTACATTCATTATTTTCAACATTCCACCAAGTCATCAGGTTTATAATTCCAACCTTATCCTCAATTTTCAATCTCATTTATTCCATATATATGGCCATTTGCCAAACCTTGAAGCTTCTTTTCCCCACAATATCTCATATATTTCCCCTTTTCTTGTCACATAGAACTACCACCCTAATTTCATCTGTCTTACTCTCTCACTTTGACTATTTCAATAGCTTCCTTTTTTATTACCTTGCATCAAATCTTTTTTCTACCCAGTTCATTTGGCAAATATCTACCAGAGTAATTGTTCCAAAGAGCAAGTCAATTGTCACCCCTCTCTTCAACAA
Organism: Gracilinanus agilis; assembly: GCF_016433145.1. Taxonomy (NCBI): domain Eukaryota; kingdom Metazoa; phylum Chordata; class Mammalia; order Didelphimorphia; family Didelphidae; genus Gracilinanus; species Gracilinanus agilis. Next base: position 453,606,308 of record NC_058130.1, on the reverse strand, counting down.
ACTTCAATGGTTCTGTTATCTCAAAGACTAAATATAAACTTAACTTTTTTACTTTGAAGTTCTTTTTATCCTTTTTCTTTCTTACCTTTTCTCATTTATCTTATGCATACAGTGGACAGTAGTCATTTTGCACTATGATTACTCTGCACCAATGACATTCGATCTCCTATATCTATGCATTTTTACCCACCACCTCTAATAACTGTAATGCTCTTATTCCTCATGTCTACCACATTTTTTATGTCTACCTCATTCTATTTGAAGTTTATCTTTCTGCTAATATTCTTCCACTCAAAACCACCCAAAGAGGAGAGAATAGAATTTTTATGCCAAAATGATACATAAAAAATGTAGGAGATTCCACAGATATTTCATTGATCTTCTAGGGATTAAAATGAACTCTCCTCTTGCTATGAGAAGTTCTTGGGGACTGAAAATTACTGACATTAATTATTGATGTGTTTGTAGATATTTTAGTTTAATTGTTATGACACTATCCTGTCATTGAGATCAGGTGTCTCACCTTTTTTATTTTCTAATCTAAAAAATCCAAACTTTAATTTGGCTACCTGGAGTTTGAAATCATACTTTGTGTATTTCTACTAAAACAATACTCAATATCTCATTTGTCAGCTACCATTTATTTATTTTAGTATAAAAATCAATTAGCAAGCTTTTAATAAATTGAATTTTGATAATTTTAATAAAACTCATTCTGTTCAAATAAAATCTGTCAGATTTTTCTGTCTCATTATCCTTTTACATGAATATTCCCTTCAAGTCAAAATATTTCCCTATCCTATCCATGAATCCTACTTAATATTATTTCTTTTCTTTTCTTTCTTTTTTCATTTAAATGTATTTGTTTGTTACATTAAAATATCCAGTTAACTACCTCCAGGCACTCCCATCATTAGAGAAAGGATAATTGGGGGAAAATTATGAGTGTATATATATATATATATTATACACAACTATGTCTTATTTATTTCTATCAGTTCTTTCTCTGAATGTGTACATACATGTCATTTTTCAAACAATATTTCTATAGCTGTATACATTGTCCTTTTGTTTTGATTTTTTACTCTTTTTAGCTTCATGTAGGTATTTTCACATTTTTGAAAATTAACCTGTTAATAATTTCTTAAAATACATTAGCATTACATCATAATTATATACCACAATTTGTTTAGTCATTCCTTAATTGATAGGCATCCCTTCAACTTCCAGTTCTTTTCCATCACAAAGAACTGCTATAAATATTTCATTTTTTTTCCTAGCTGGTATTTCCTACATTTTGTTCTCAGTGTATGCCTATTAATTGCTTATATTCTTTAGTATTTTATGATTACAGCATAAACTAGGCATTCTTATTTTCTTTGATATTTAACAACTACTCTTTGAAGTAAGGTAAATATTATTATTCTCTGTTTATATAGGATAAAAAAATGGAAAATACAAATGTATAATTTTATGGATGAGAAAAATGAGACCTAGAGAAGTTGATGGGATGGTAGATTTAGTAATGGAAAGAAAATGGAAGGCCTTTAATTTGAATCTCCTTATTTTCTAGATGAAGTGAGAAAACAGGCCCAGAGGACTTAGTAAATGTCCTCAGAATCAAATAAATATTAAGTGAAAGAGTCAGGTAAGAATCTACAGCTTCTGACTCCAAGTCTAGTGTTCTTTTACTGACTTATTATGCAATTTTTATCCATCCTCCAAAACCCAATTCCAATAAAAGCACCTTTCAGCCAGAAGTTATCTCTTCTTCCTCTGAATTCAGTGTCCTTACTAGTACCTCAACACTTATTATTAGTTCCCCTTTATTTGCATAGGTTCACAGAATAAAAATTTGAAAAGTGGTAGGGATCTTAGAAGTTACCAAATCCCATTTCCTAATCTTAAAGATGGGAAAACTGAGGTATAGAGATTAATCTACTTGCCTAGTGTCACACAGCCAATATCACTGCCAGGATTTGAACTCATATGTTCCTGATTCCAAGTCCTGAACTCTCTAAAGTGGCAGGTTTTTGTTTCCTTATATATAATTTACCACATCCAAAAAAGTAGCATCATAGTTCTTTAAATTAAACTAAATGAATAGCACAACACCTTGATATAGTGAGACAAATTAATATTGATAGGCCATGTACCTAAGTAATCAGAATAAGTATCTATTAACTAAATCAGGGTTTCTTAATCTTTTTTTGTATGTTATGAATGCAGTAGGCAGTGTGATTAAGCCTATAGACCTCTTCTAAGAATAATGAATTTTTTTTCATTTATAAAGAAAAAATATAAAATTTCAAAAGAAAGTATTTATCCTGAAAGGTACTTTTCAGAAAAGAAGGTTGAAATCATATTCATTCTAGCAGTAGGTCTAATAACTATCGTAATTTCAAAGTAATGATGAGCATAAATGATATTTTGTGAGATCTCTAACAACTGTTATGTGACATGAAAATATCTATGATTTCTCTAGGTAACAAAGTCACAAGTGCTGCTAAAACTACTGTGATTTTATATCTACCTTTATAATGGAAAGAAATGCTAAATTTCAGTTAAAGAATAGTGAAAATAAAGGTGTATTTTTACCTTCCAAGTATATAGATTCCATGAAATCTTGCATTAGACCTCAGCCTTAGACTTCTTGAACTAACGTGTACTGTCCTCATACCATCATTTTAGGCAAAACTTTTAAGCAGTTACACAGCTATTCCCTCAATCCATAAAGTTTTAAAATATTTTAATATGTTTTATTTAATATATGTTAACATATTGCCATATGAAATACTCATAGTCTTCAATCTACATGAAATAATTAGCTTTAAAATATAGATGTGGCGAAATTGTAGAAGCAGGATGAGGTATCTGTCATCCATATAGTCTTGTGTACCCTAGCAGTTCTCCAAAGGTGGACTTGCATTGCAAAACTCTTCCATGAAAAAAAAAAGTTGATTAATTCATCTGAAGTATAGGCTGCAAGAAAACAAACAAGAATATTAATTTTCTTCAGACTATTTGTAGTTAAAACCTAAATCCTATGAAAAGAAAAGAATAATGATGGTGGAGTTGATGACGATGAAGATGGGATTTTCAGGACCACATAATTACCATGAAAAAGTGCAGAATGGTTACCACCTTACAACCCAGATTTGATTATGAAAAAAAGGAGAAATTTAGCAACAAATCACTTCAACTTATGAAAATGCATCACCTATTGAATACTTAGCAAGAAATAACTTGACAACTATGTTTATATATCAGAAGCTTGCTATATTTCATGGACTGACAACCAATAAATTAACATGCTACAACCACCCCCTCAAACATACTTGAGAACTCAATCAATAAATTCCATGAGAACCAGAATATAAATATAAGCCAAACTTTTGTCCATAATATCACAGATGTAAAATGGATACACAAAACCTTACCCATAATTTCACATATTTTGACCTACCAAATACTAATACTATAGAAACTTTATGGGGGAACAAAGCTTTCAGGAAATGAAAATCATGTAAAAAATAGTTGAGGCCCATATCATCCTCATTGTCCTATCTGCAGCCAAAATTGTATTAAGGTTCTCTTCTGAGAGCCTATAGGAGGAACATACTTATGACCATGTCCAGAGTCCTGTAAATAATGAGTCCTCTGACTTTGTCACATTATTAAAATTTGTGTTGCATATTTCCATTAGAGTGAAGGCAATTACAATATTACATATAATTATAACCTCAAAGACTGCAAATTTAAATACATACTATCACTTCAGGGGATTCATTGTTTATAATAATAGGGATACAGTTGTACTAACCCTCCTACTGCAAGTACAATAAGCATTTTCTTCATATAAGCATGTATAAACATCCCTAGAACATCAACATGAATGATTATAACCAGAATAATGACATCCAGCATCATTTTTACCTGAATGACATTAAACAAGGTGAGATGAAATAGATAATAATAATGACAATCAGTTACATTTAAGTAGTATTTTAAATTTTTAGAACCCTTAAACCTTTTTGCTATCCTATGAAGTAGGCAATATAAATATTACTATTCCCATTTTACGGAGAAGGAAAATAAAGCTCCAAAAATAGAATCACTTTCATTTTTTCAAGATCATATAGTTAATGAAAATTAGACCCAGAATCTGAAATTAATTATCTTGATAATAAAAGTAGTGATTGTTCCACCAACCTATTCCTTTCTCAATAGGTATCCTCAGTTTGCCTAGCCTTCTGCTTTCTGCTTTCTGATATGGGAGATAAATTCCTTATTGTCTCATATTATAATTTCTTATCTGTAGGAGTTTCCATAATCCTATCTTGCTGTCTCACCTTCTTCCATTCAGAGATATTGGTATGTGAGTACCTGGGTTGCACGCCTACATTTACTGCTTAAAAATCATTTTCCTATTCTCCTTTTAGTAAAAATTAAATGGCAAATAGATTCAGCCATTTCAGGTCTAGTTTGCCTAGTAAGAATGAGTCCTGGCTGCGAGAGCATCTATGACTCAAGTCATAACAGGTGTTCACTCCCTGAGTTCCCAATTAGAGAAGAGGGCAACTGGAGCCAAGGGATTGGTAGAGGTGAAACTAAGGCCTCACATTATGTTTACCAGCGTTTCCTCAGCCCTGTGGGGATGTCAGTCTTTTCTAAAGCATAACTAATGATAGTTGCCATACAAATCTTTTTAGCTGCTCAATCTCCATGTTTTCCTTTCCTCATCCTATGATTAATTTCCAGGAATGAGTCAGTTACTCCTGGGCTTTTATGATGTAGAAAATCAAAACATATCAAAGCAGCCTTTTTTTTTCCTCCTAAAGATCAAGGCCAGAGCAGGCGTCATCAGTGAGGAGCTATATAAATTTACATCAAGGGCACTGTGGCCAGATTGGCAAGCACAATCCAGAAAACAGTGAGGTTCATGACTATATTACACTGGTTGATGTAGTCTATCCATACATACTGCAATCAGAACCATCAATATGTAAGTTGCTCCCAGTTGTCCCTTTTTTAATTATGTCAGGAAAATTTAATCAATAACCATCAAAAGTCCTTTATATTTGTAATTGCAATACTGACAACTGCTATATTGTAAGTATAATCAAAAAGGTTAGTGATATGTTTTTGTTTGTTTGTTTGTTTCTTTCTTGGAAATACAGTGAACCTGATATCAAACTCTTAATAAAGCAATAGTTTTGACTGGCCAGTTCTAGTCATTTGCTTACTCAGAACATTCGTGGTCACTTTTCATTGTGGATAGACATATGAGCATGGGGGAAGCAGCAGTTCTTTAACTTGGGACCCATGAACTGCAAATTTACATATATATTTATTTGACACATAGATGTTATTTATGTGTATTTGTATATTAAGTATATTGTATATGTTATTTTATACATTATATATTATATGTGTCATTTATGTATATATTGTGTATATTTATGTAGAGATGCATATCTCTGAAAGTGTATTTCAATGTAACTGTAATTTAATCATGTTTCATTATAATCCTATGTATTTTATTTTAATTCATTTAAAAACATTAATCTGAGGTGTCCATAGGCTTCACAAGACTCAAAGTTTTCCCTCCAAAAAATCTCATAAACCCCTAATTAGAAGAAAGTTGTTAGATAATATTTTGATTATTTTGTTATTGAAAGTTGCATTTTTACTTTGTCTAAAATAATATGTCATTCATTTATTTTCAATATAATTTTATTTTTAAAATATTTTCCATGGTTACATGATTCATGTTGCCTCCCTCTCTTCTTCTCTCCCCCCTCAGAGCTGATAAGCAATTGCATTTGGTTATAGAAATCATATGACATTTAAAAGTACCTTGAAAGTCTCATTTTGGTTTTTGCCTATTTATCTTTATGCAATGAGTATTAAAGAATGGCTGATTAACAGCTGGTCTATTAAAAAAAAACATTAAAAAAACACAAACAACCAACAATTCCTAGACTTCTATTCTGTACAAGTCAGATGACAAAGCAGACCTTGAAAATTCTTTTCCTGGTAAACTTTAACATCATCCAAACACAGGAATGAGAAATGATTTTAGTCAGTGGTTTCACTGTTTATTGCTTCATTCAGCAAATACTATTAAATATATACTATGTACGGACACTTTGCTAAGTTCTACATGAGCTACACAGTTCCATAAAGTACAATTATTGCTTCCAAGGACATTAGAATCTAATATAAGAAATATGAGAAGATTTTGATCATTTTTACCTTTTAAGCTAGAAAATGTTTGAAAGTACATTTTCTTTAGGATTTTTTAACTCAAATACTGGCATACTTTGAATATGATTCATACCAGCATCTTATCTTTTAAATGGCAAATTATTCATAACTTGCTTTTGGACAAACATGCAAAGTTGTTCTATTTGATATCATAGTGTCTTTCATAGAAAAGGAATTACAAACCACCCCATCAGCATTCCCAAATAATCAGGACAGAGTTCTTAAATTAAATTTTTAATCTTAGATGTACCCAAAATCAAATTGTGAGATGTTAATCCTGTTTCAGTAAATAATTAATCCAGTATATTATCATGAAAGTGTGGAAAAATCCATGTTTTAAGTAGACATCTGAGCAGAACTTCAATAATTGTGCTGTTAACTTTGAAAATTGAACATAAGTTTAACTCAAGTAAGGGCTTATAAATATAGGAATGTTCCCGGGAGAATAGCCAAGTATTTTACATGTTCTAATGAGATTATAAAGAAAAAGAGGTTTATCAGTTAAATTGAGACAATCTAATAGTAAGGGATAGCCAGTCTATAATGAGAGAGAATCTTAGTATCTTTTCTCTTGCTTTAGTAAGAGGAAGGATTCAACTCCAGACCATTAAACTGCCTCCAATTCTAGTACCAAAGAAACACAGCTTTTGGAGCAAGCAGAATGGGACCATTGGTTTTGAGATAGAAAATGCTTTAGAAATCAAATCCCATCCTGTTACATTTTGCAACCTAAGCTGAGAAGCAAAATGACTTGCCCAAGGGCATATAGGTAATAAGGGTCAGGAAAAGAATCCAATAGGTTCCGACTTCAAGTTCAGTGTTCTTTCTATTAAATCATGCTGCCTAACCTGACTAATTTTACAGGTTAGGATACTGAAGCCTAGAAAAACAAAGTGATTTGCCCAAAGTCCCAGAGGTATGATTGTCAATTTTGGACCCCGAGTCACCTATACCCAATCAGTTGCTTATTGTTCATTAGAAAGTTAAATGGCTCTGCCTGGGGATATAATTCCATCCTATTCAACATTGATAATCTTGCTAACTTTCAGTGCTGCTGAGCACTGCTCCCTACCATCCAGCCACCTTCAATAACGGCACCTATTTCTTTCTTCTTCCCTTACCAAATGGATCTATACTCATTGCCTTGTTCACCTAGAAATGCCATTTCTCATCCTAATGGTTGATATATATGCATATATACATTATTATTATTATCATTAGCATTTTAGACCAGCTTCTTTGCAGAAAGAGGTCATGTTCCAAACCATTTGCTACAAAGAATTTTTATAATGCATTTTAGACTTCTAGTCAACAAGTCAACCAAATGAATAGACAATTCTTTTGTCTAAAAGTTTGTTATAATATGGAAGGGATATTCCATAATTTCACCTTATGTTAATCCTTTTTGATAAAATATTGATTAGGACCAATCACCATTAAGGATATATCAAGGAAAACTTGCTGCCCCTCATTATTTCCCTCAGCTTTTTCTTTCTTCCTTGGCCATGTTATATTCTTAATGAATTTTTACCCATTGACTAATTGCCTATGTCTAGAAAGACCTATTTATCTTCCAGCTTACTTTTCTTGTTGCTCAAGTTCACAGGATCAGAGGATCATAGATTGAGAAGAGACATTAGACTATCAAATCCAATCCCCTTACTTTACAGATGAAGAAACTTCATTACAGAGTATGAAGTGATTTAGGTGCAAACTCCTTTTGTCTATCAGTTCTTCTCAAGCTATCATTCCTAAATAGCCTGGCAATACTTCTCAACCTGATTATTCCTCCCCTGCCCATCTTTCACTGTGACTTCTGACTCCTTTCTTTTCATGATTATTAAAAATCAATGGCAGCATCAACAGTTTTACTCTTTTTCCCTATTGGATTAAATTAAATTTAAGGAAATCACTTAATTTCTTCTAGTTTATTGCTAGCAGCAAAACTTCTTATAAACTACACAGCCCCCCCCATTTTTTTAATATCAAAAGGACAGGAAAAGAATTTAACAAACTCATTGTTCTTCCTCACTCTAAAATTCCCAGTCCTTTGCTCTACTAATGTCACCCAATAACACTTTTAAATTCAGACCATCCAATTATCCCTCCTTTGATCATTTTGACTGTCATCTAATGACCTTTAAGGAAATTTAATTATGAGAGTTTTGCTTTCTTTAATTATATCACCGCTTGGATGGTGGTTTTATTTTCTACCTTATCTCCTGTCATCAGTCCCAAGAACCTCAACATTTGTGTGGATCACCCTTATAATACCTTGATTTTTCATTTCCTCATCATTTTCCTTTATCTATGACACATGCATAGGGGTAATTAAATCTTTATGTACAAGTGTCACTCCAAACATTGACTGCCTAAAACTTTTTTGTCTTACCCCAATCTGTCTTCTGACCATTCTCACATGTTCACTCCTTCTGAAATTGCTCTTTATCTTCAGGCAATCTGGGGACCTTGGATGCTTCCCTGCTCTTCTAACCTACTGTTATATCTCCTGTGTTTTTGAGGAAGAACAATGATAAAGATATATGCAATATGATAAAATGATAGAAGTGAGTCTAGCCTATTATGCCTGTTCTGCATACATTTTCCCATAATTCAAAGTTTTAAGTCTATTTTTAATAACCATTATAATGATATACATTCTTTTACCAATAGGCATCTGACTTTTTCATCTGTTATGTTCCACCTATTCCTGATTTTCAACATTGTATAATCCTGATTGTCTTCCCCTTTTCTACTCTGGAACTATACAAGTGCTATTAAAGAATATGAAATGGTCCTGATAGGAGTACTTAAGGTCCTTACTCTATTTATCTTAATGAAACCTACACTCTATTTATTGCTATACAGAAAAAATGTTTATGCTTTGCTTCTCTGTTTATAGTACCCTGCCTTCAACTTTGCCAAATATTTTTCTAAGTTGGATAATATCAGAGACCAGATGACAGAGTTTAGAAGAGAGTCAGAAAAGAGGAGATAGAGACACTTCATAGGTAATTAAGTCAATGATTTCGGTTTACCTACAAAGGGGAAGAGATAGAAGATGGTAGAATAAGTGAGGTTTTTTTATTTCTGTTTTACTATGGATGGATAGAAATAGAAATGGTTATGAGGGCAGCTAACTGGCACAATAGATAGAATGCTGGTCCTGGCTTCAGGAAGACCTGAGTTCAAGTCCAATTTATAAAACACTCACTAGTTTATGTGACCCTAAGCAAGTCACTTGTCATTTTAATCTCTCTTTCCTCAACTCTAAAATGGGATAAAAAGAGAACCTACATGGCAGAGACATTTTGAGTATGAAATGAGATAATATTTGTAAAGAGCATTTAGCACAATACCTGACAAATAGTAGATGTCTAATAAATGCTGTATTTATCCCCTTGTAAGCTTCGGGGAAGTAGCCAGTGGTGAAAGAGATTGAGATTAAAAAGAGAATAGGGATAATAGTGGATGAAATCTGCAGGATAAAAGAAGAGGACATATGAGCCTTGATTTGACATTGTCAAGGAGATGAGCCAACTCTTTACCTGGGACTGGAGAGAAGGAGGAAAGAGTGGGGGAAGATATCTGAATTAAATGAGACAAGGAAGAAGATAAAAGGAGCAGCTTCGAAGGAATGCCTCAACTTTTTTTTTGATTTTTGTGTAATGAGGTTCTCAGTTGATAGACTAGGGGGATGGGATGCTGAGAGAGACTTGATGAGAAATGAGAGGGTTTAGAACAGCTTCTGTGGCACTTCAGATAGTGAATTGATTAGAGAGAAATAGAAAGTTCTTCTTGCTGCAGCTGAGATTAGATAACATAACATTTTAGTGGACCTAATCAGTTTTGCTATTACCTACAACTCTATTTTCAAATCAGAATATATATTTAAAATAAGATGTTAAGACATATATACAATCATGAAATTCCTTTTAGCAACTTCTATGACTTCCTATTAATGTAACCTTGTCTTTTATGGTATTTGGCAAAAATCATATGAGGTTTTTTTTAACAAAAGGAGAAATTCTGGGACTTCAATGGCCAGTACCCTACTCACTATAGCTTACTGTATAAAAATATATAATGAAAAAAATATGAATACTTTTGGAATTTTTTTTCTAAAATCCCATAGGTTTTTTTCTCTTAAAAGTCCAGAAAGGTGATACATTCACCCCAGTTTCCTGGAACAATTCCAGTTAGATAACAATATTTTGCCCAGCTAAAATGCCCCCTATAGCTTCAACTGGCTATGATATCCTCACTGCTTGTCCTAAACCTGCTGTGTACTAGTGCTGAGTGCTGTTAAACAGATGCTGGTTTTCACCTAGATATAGCTGTTCATCAGAAGAAGTGTTTCAAATGTAAAGGATATAGCTCTATTGGTAAAAGGGCTTTTTACAATTTGCTCTTCAGCAGACAAAAAGAATTATCTTTAAATGCATTCAAAAATTTTTGAGGGTCAGTAATTTTTGCTCCATCCCAAGCTATATTTCTAGTATGTTAAGCCTAGCAAAGAGTTCACAAAAATTTTAAAAAATGAATATTTCAAGAAATTTCTTATAAAAATATAACAACAGTGTACATAAAAATCTTTTATTTCTCTCTATCTCTGCCTTTGTATCTCTGTCATTGTGTCTCTGTCTCTGTCTGTCTCTATCTGTCTCTTATTTTCATTGGTATAATGAACTCCAAGACTACAAAGTGGAAACATATTATTACGATAAAAATTGGCACCTTCTCTTCAACTTATAATTGAAGATAAGTGTCTAAAGTAGTGAAGTATTATATGATTTGCCAAGGTCATAGAGTCTTTATATGTTAGAGGCAGGATTTAAAATTCAGGTCTTCCTTGCTCTGAGGTTAGATCTTTATCTTCGTGTACATTGTCCCTGTTGATGACATCAAATATTCATTATATAAAGGGTCTGAATGTAGTTCCTCACTTTGTTTGGTTCAAAATCCCTATTCAAGAAACAGAGGAAAAAATATAAGTATGAGCTGAGATCAATTCCTCACATGTAAGTACTTCATAGTAGTATAGAAGTTGTATTAATGGTTAAAAAAAACACCTCTGAAAGAGTAATCGCTGATTCATAATATGTGTAGGAAACCCTAGAATTATTTATTCTGAGGGACCCTCTGGAGAAGTTCACCTATAATTTATCAACTCCCTTTATAGGGGAGACATGGCAAAACAGGGTATCTTTACTCTTCTCTCTTCTTTTTCTCCTCCCTCCTAGACATTGTTACATCTTCCCAGCTGTATAAGCTACCCACTTTCTCTTCCAAGGCATCCTGAGGTCTCTAGTAGTCACATGATGAAAGGCTTCTATCCATGTTTTCATTTCACTTTCCTATGTAGCTTTTCCCTTTCCTGTCCTCTCTTCTGAATTCCTTGCTACCCATTTCTACCCTCTACTCTATAGACTTTTAGTAGACAATCTCATTTCTCTTAAATAAGAGAAATAGAAAGGTGGAAAAAAAAACAGTGCTCATTTATATTATGGACTCTTTTAGTTTTCTTAATAGAAAGTAGAGAGTAGCTATTCAATAAAATTTTAGAATAAATGGAATTTCTCCCTGAAATATGTATATATTTTATGTGTGAATTCATATGTATGTGTATACACACACACACACACACACACACACACATATATATAAAACTTAAGGGGCATCTAGGTAGCTCAGTGGACTGAGAATGAATGCTAGGGATGGAAGGTGCTAGGTTCAGATCTGACCACAGACATTTCCCAGCTGTGTGACCCTGGGCAAATCACTTAATCCCCACTGCCTAGCCCTTACTGCTCTTCTGCCTGAGAACCAATACACATTATTGATTCTAAGGCAGAAGGTAAGAGTTAAAAACAACAACTTACTGAAGAAAATGAAACATGAAGTATTTGGCCAATGTAAGGGCAAAACTATTCCAAACAAAATAGAAATAGAGTAAGACAATGTGAAGGGAGAGGAGATAGGCCTGTCTTCACCATCACAGCACTTCTCCAAGATATTTTGTCCAATTTGTTATATATATATATTCACTGTTGGTGGTAGTACCCAGTATGTTTTTGTTTGCACCAAAGAGGGAAAAATATTTAAATAGGGAAAATGTGAGTTTGGTTAAAATATAGTTATCTCTCTTTTGTTCTCAGAATGACATTTTGTTTAAAGACTCCTTAGACATGAAGAGGAGAGAATTGAAAGAGTCGAAGTGATAAAAAATTCTGAGTTCTTTGCCTCATTCCTGTTTTTCCCCTGTCAATGTTTTCCTGATATCCACAGAATGTTTCTGCCTTTTTAAAAACAATGCAAAATTATTTTCAAACTCTATCAATTGTTTTAAGAATATTAGTCCATTTATTAATCCTTGAAATGAAGGAAAATCCTTATAAATAATTTAGAAGGGGAAAGAGAATATATCTACATTTTATGGTGCCTGTTTGGTTTTAAATTGCTTGTTGCCTTTAAACTCCATCTGATTTCTCAAATGTCTTCAAAGTAGAGGACCAAATACAATTCTCTTCCAAATTGTAAAGATAGTGAGTCATTGAGGATAAAGAGCTGGCCTCAGAGTGGAAAAACTTGGGATCCAATTCTTTCTCTGACATATATTATCTATATAACCCTGGGCAAGTAGCTCAATCTCTCAATGCTCCAAGTACCTCAGTCAGGTTATAAATTGCAGAGAATCTGCAGCAGCAGAGACAGAGTTTCCTTAACAGAAGATCTCTGCAAAAATTAAATAACAGCTCTGCTACAAAACAACAATAACAACAAGAATAAGTTCAATAGTCTAATAAGTATTTCTGTTATCATAATTCTTTCTTATCTAGAAATGACATTTATGCATTTGAATTGCCATGTGACAAGCCCACAGAACACCTGATTTTAGAAGAATACAATGAACAAATTATATCCTATTTATTCTGAAGTTTTCACATTAGTTTCCTCTTCTTGCCAAATCCTTTTATATTGCCATTTTTTGTTTAATATTGTCCTAAAAACATTAAATGGTGTACACATGGTCCAGAAACAGAGGAACGTAATATAATAGTCAATTTGTTTTTGAGGCTACAGGTATCATTTTGTGTTAAGTGCTCTAATGGGTAGTTTTCAGTGATTCATAAAGTTAGGACTGAGTTGAGGAAATTCTGAATAATAACAATGTAGATAATTGCCAACTCAGCTTGATTCCTTTCAAAAACCTAGCTGTCTTTTCTGTTATTTGTTGAATTATAAAACTTGATTATTTTTCATTAGTTCTATGGAGATTATTTTCTAGAGATAAAATTTTCAGATGCTATTAACCAACTACAGTCATGACTAGCATGTATATATTTTCTGATATTTCAGATAAGGATAGCTGATTACTTAGAGATATTTCTGTGATGTTTGAAGCATGATATCTCTTCAAGTTGGCTTTATTCACCTGTATTAATCATCTTTTATGTGTTTGACTCTAAAATGAAAAAAAATGAAAAGTTCTATTTTTTTATTCTTTAATGATTGTTTTTTAGGAGATAGAATTTTCTTATCATCTTCATGTTCCTAGGGAAGAGAATAATGTCTAACATTTAATTTTCAACATTACCCCCTTACTTTTTTCTAAGTTCTAGTGAATCTCTCTCCTTCCCCTTTAAGGATGACCATTCTAGATGTGTGGATTGCTAAGTGGCACAGTAGGTAGAGTGCCAGGCCTGAATTCGGGAAGACTCATCTCCTTGAGTTCAAATCTGGCTTCAGAAACTTACTCTCTGTGTGATCCTAGCACCGTCTCTTAGCACTGCCTCAGTTCCTGTTCTATAAAATAAACTGGAGAAGGAAATGGCAAACCACTCCAATGTCTTTGCCAGGAAAATCCCAAACAGTATTTGAAATGATTGAACAACAACAACCACGCAACAATAACAACCACCATACATATGATAAGAGTTAATATCTCTCAGCAGAATTCATTTCTCTAGTGTCCTTAATAGGGAAACAACCCTCCCCCATCAGTACTCATGATGATTTCCCCCCTCCAATTTTTCAAGATAAAGTTCACAAAAGAGGGAAAAATTGAAGAACATATTAGAAATAGCCAATGCATTCAAAAATTTCATTGTAAAAATGACTCTATGTATATCATGTACTTCCTGAGAATATTACATTCATCAACGTAGCATGCATTGGCACACTATAGCACCTAGTTCATTTGGAAAGTACAATAGCTATTAAGTAGAATCTGGCCATTGCTAGGTGTGATCCTCCTTATGATGTCTGAAGGGGTACAGATAATGTTCCCCTCTTTATAGATTTGAACTCTTAGGATAAATTATTATTTCTTACAAGAGTTAACAGGGTGTTGTAAATGTTCTGTTATTGTGATTGTGCAAACTACAATGGTGTCCATTCTCCAAAATGGAACATTAAGCAGCAGGGTCTCAATTGACTTAAATATGTAAAAGAAAATATTTTGTATCATGCAATAAACATCTTGCCATTCTATTTTGAAAAGTGCATCAAATATATACTTGGTTACATAAAACCAAGAATATTTCTTGGTTTGAGCTTCAAATGTCTAAAAAATCATGTAGTTCTAAAAAGACTTGATTTTATTGAGGTCTTGGTTAATCTTGGCAGTTAATTATTGTTATAATTTTAATATATATTGCCATCATCTAATCAATCAGCATATATTTATTATAAGCCTACCATGATTCAGGCATTGTGAATGTGAAAACAAAATAAAAAACTTCATTTTCCTTCAGTGGAGATAAAGTACAAGTATTACAAAAAAATCTGAAGCAGATGCAAGGTGATTTTGAGAAGGCGACAGCAGCTGGGGGAATTAGGAGAGCTCTCTCTTAATATGTATTAATATTACTTAAATAATAATTAAATAAATATTAAATATTATTTTGTTTAATACATTAATCAACAAATTATTATGAACAATTATTATTATTAATTGCCTATTCTATGCCAGGCACTGCATTTAGCACTGGAACACAAGTACAAAGAATGAAATAATCCATCTTCTCAATGAAATGTAGAAAAGAAAATTGTCCCTTCATTTGACTAGATGACATTTATTGTCCCTCTATTACTCTTAAACTATTATGCAATATCTTATAGATATGGGAAATATCTATAAAGGTCATGGTGTGGGCAGTGTAACCCTGGACAAATCTCTTAATACTGAATGCCAAGCCCTTGCTGCTCTTCTGTCTTAGAATTAATACTAAGATAGATAATAAAGGGTTTTAATAATAAAGACTACTGGACAACTAACCAGAAAGCTTCAAAGATTCTGATTCTGGTACCAAAAAAGTTATACCTGTATAGTTAAAAGACTATATCTGTTTTTATGCACACTCCTTGACATTAAGAAATTATGATTATCCAAGAAAACCACCCTAATATTCTTGAACTAAATGGCAAAGTAGAGATTGAAAGAATCCAGAGATCATCTCCTGTATTAAATCTCCAATTGACAATGCCCAGGAAAGCTATAGACAAGTTCAAGAACTTCCAGACCAAGGAAAAGATACTACACACTACTAAAAAGAAACAATTCAGATATTATGGAGCCACATTCAGGGTTTCACAGGACCTAGCTGTATCTACACTGAAGCACTAGAAAGCATGGAATATGGTATTCCAGAAAGCAAGGGGACTGGGTCTACAACCAAGAATCAACTACCCAGAAAAATTGACTATATTCTTGCAGAGAAAAGAATGGCCATTTAATGAATAGAAGATTTTCAAGCATTCCTGAAGAAAAGACTAGACTTAAACAGAAACTTTGATGCCCAAATACAGAACTCAAAAGATTTACCAAAACGTAACTAAGAAAGGGGGGGAGGGAAATTAAGGGACCCAATAATTTCAAATGATTTGTATTCCTGTATGAAAAAAAGATGATATTGGTAATTTTTTAAAATTGTTATTTTCATCAGGGTAGTAAAAAGAAGTATACCTAGAGGTTATAGTGGTAAATTGTATATGACATGTCAAAAAATATAAAAAACTAAGGGCAATGGGGGCAGCTGGGTAGCTTAGTGGATTGAGAGCCAGGCCTAGAGGCAGGAGGTCCTAGGTTCAAATACGGCCTCAAACACTTCCCAGCTGTGTGACCCTGGGCAAGTCACTCAACCCCCATTGCCTACCCTTACCAATCTTCCACCTATAAGTCAATACACAGAAGTTAAGGGTTTAAAATTAAAAAAAAAACCTAAGGGCAAAAAAGAGGATAATACTAAGAGAAATGGGAAAAGAGATAAAATGGGATAAATTTATATTTCATAAAAAAGCACATGGTGGAGTGGGGAAGAAGACCAATACAATGGAAGGGAGGAAAGGGTTGGTGAGAGGTAATATTTAAATCTTATGCTCATTGGAATTGGCTCAGAGAGGGAAGAACAGTCCGATCCATTGGAGCAAAGGATTTTATCATGCCCTATAGAGAAGTAGAAGGGTGCTAAATGGGCCTGAGGGGGAGGGGATCAGTAAAAGGGAAGTAGAGGTAGGGTGGTCATTTAAAAGGCACTATCATAAGAGGGGAATAAGGGAGTGGGTGGGAAGAGGAGTAACATTAGGGAGAGAATGACTAAAAGTGAAAAGTTAAAGGAGAAGGTAAGAGGGATAAGTAAAAAGACAGAATCAAAGGAGGAAGTAAAAATGGAGGGAAAAATGAGGACAGTAATCATACCTGTGAATGTGATGATCTCACCAATAAAAAGGAAGTGGATAGCAGAATGGATTAAAAACCAGAATCCTACAATATGCTATCTACAAGAAACACGCTTGAAGTAGGTAGATATACATAGGGTAAAGATAAGAGGGTGGAGCAGAATTTACTGGGCTACTACTAAGACAAAGCAGGAGTAGCATGATCTCAGACAAAGCTAAAACAAAATAGATCTGATTATTAGAGATAAGGAAGTTAATTACATCTTGATGAAAGGCAGAAAAAATTAATGAAGAAATATCATTACTCAATGTATATGTATCAAATGGTATAACATTCAGATTTCTGAAGGAGAAACTAAAGGAGCTTAAGGAGGAAATAGATAATAGTACCATACAAGTTGGGGACCTTAACTTTACTCTATCAGAGCTAGATATGATCCAAAAAATAAATAAGAAAGAAGTAACAGAACTGAATGAAATGTTATAAAAATCAGAGCTAAGAGATATCTGGAGAAAAACAAATAGGGATAAAAAGAAATAAACCTTATTTTCAGCAGCACATAGCACATGTGCAAAGATTGACCATGCACTAGGGTATAAAAACAATGCAAACAAATGTAGCAAAGCAGAAATAATAATTGCAATTTTCAAACCATAATGCAATAAAAATCATAATCAAAAAGGTATGGTGGAGAGGAAGATTTAAAAATAATTGAAAACTAAATAATCTAATTCTTCAAAACTGGAGAGGTCAAAGAACAAATCAAAGAAACAGTTACTGACTTCATTGAAGAGAATGACAATGAGGAAACAACATATCAAAATTCATGGGATGCAGCCAAAGCTATACTTCAGGGAAAATTTATACCCCTGAGTGCATATATCAACAAATCAGAGAGGGAAAAGGTTAATGAATTGGACATGCAACTTAAAAAATGTAAAAAGAGAACAAACTAAAAATTCCCAGATAAAAACTAAATAATAATAATAATAATAATAATTATTATTATTATTATTATTATTCCCATTGACTCCTTAGGAGCATAGGCCACAACCATCTCACGCCAACGGACTCTGTTCTGGGCAACTTCCCCTAGCTGGGCCCATGTCATTCCGACCATTTTTGTTTCATTTTCAGTAGATCTTCGCCAGGTCTGTTTTGGTCTTCCAACTTTCCTCCTCCCTGAAGGGTTCCTGCTCAATGCTTGTCTGACTACGTTGTCTTCTGGTTTTCGTAGCGTATGTCCTATCTATCTCCACTTACGTTTCTTTATGTCCTGACTAATGGGGTATTGGAATGTTCTTTCCCAGAGACTAGCATTGGAGATTTTTTCAGGCCATCTGATGTTCAAGATGTGACGTAGACATCTATTAACAAAGACCTGGAGTTTGTTGGTGTTAGCGCTCTTCACTCTCCAGCTTTCTGATCCATATCGGAGGATGGCCTTTACGTTGGTATTGAAGATTCGGAGCTTAGTGATGAGGGACAGTGCTTTGGAGGTCCAGACAGGCCGCAGCGTGTTAAATAAATTAATAAAATTAAATGTAAAAAACTATTGAACTAATAAATAACAATAGGACCTAGTACTTTGAAAAAACACAAATAAAATAGATGAAGTACCAACTAATCTAGTGAAAAATAAAAGAAAGAAGAAAAACAAGTTAATAGTATCAAAGATGAAAAGGGCAACCTCACGTCTAATAAAGAGAAAAGAAAGACAATTATTAAGAGCTAATTTGCCCAATTATATGGCAATAAATATGACAATCGAGGTGAAAAGGATAGATATCAAAAAAAATAAATTGCCTAGATTAACAAAAGAGGAAATAGAATATTTAAACAATCCCATCTCAGAAAAAGAAATTGAATAATTCATCAAGGAACCTCTAAGAAAAAATCCTCAGGCCAGATGGATTCACAAGTGAATTCTATCAAACATTTAAAGAACAAATAATCCCAACACAATACAAACTATTTGACAAAATAAGCAAAGAAGGTGTTTTACCAAATTCCTTTTAAGACACAGTATGGTACTGATTCCTAAGACAGGTAGACCAAAAACAGAAAGAAAACTACAAACCAATCTGCTTAATTACCATAGATGGAAAAATCTTAGATAGAATACTAGTAAATACAATACCCATTCCTATTGAAAATTCTAGAAAGTATAATGAATAGATGAGCCTTTCCTCAAAATAATAAAAAGTATGTATTTAAAGCTATCAGCAAGCATCATCTGCAAAAGGGATGAGTTAGAAGCATTTCCAATAAGACCAGAAGTGAAGCTACGATACCTATTATCACTCCTATTATTTAATATTTTGAAGCTCAAACCAAGAAAGATTCTTGGTTTTATGTAACCAAGTATATATTTGATGCACTTTTCAAAATAGAATGGCAAGATGTTTATTGCAATTAGAGGGGGAAAAAGAAATTGAAGGGTTTAAAGTAGGCAAAGAGGAGACTAAACTGTTACTCTTTGCAGATGATATGATGGTCTACTCAAAGGATCCAAGAGAATCAACTAAAAAGTTAGTGGAAATAATCAACAACTTTAGCAAACTTTTTGCACAGTACAAAATAAACCCACATAAATCATCAGCATTTTTATATATTTCCAACATAATTCAGCAGGAAGAGTTAGAGAAATTCCATTTAAAATCACCCTAAACAATATAAAAGATTTAGGAATCTATTTGCTGGGACAAATAAAGGAATTATATGAACACAACTACAAAACACTTTCCACACAAAACTATATCTAAATAACTGGAAAAACATCAATTGCTCATGAGTAGGATGAGCAAATACAATAACAATGACAATCCTATTTAAATTTATTTATTTATTCAGTGCCATGCCTATAAAACTACTGAAAAACTTTTTAATAGAATTAGAAAAAAATTATAAAGAAGTTCATTTGGAAGAACAAAAGATCAAGAATATCAAGAGAAATAATGAAAAAAATATGTGAAGGATGGGGGCCTAGCAGTACCTGTTCTTAAACTGTGGTATAAGCAATGATCACCAAAACAATGTAGTACTGACAAAGAGAAAGAAGGGAGGAAAGGAATAGAACTATAGTAAATGACCTCAGCAATATAGTGTATGACAAACCCAATGATCCCAGCTTTTGAGACAATAAAGAACCCACTATTTGACAAAAACTGTTGGTAAAATTGGAAAACAGTATGGGAGAGATTAGGTTTAGATCAGCATGTCATACCTTTTACCAAGATAAATTCAGAATGGGTAAATGACTTAAATAGAAAGAGGGAGGGCTTCCTGGTTAAGATGGCAGCAGAGTAAAAAGCAGCTGCTTAACCTTTCCTAACCAAAAGATATAGGACTCCTCAAGGGGACATAAAAACAAACCCAGAAGAATGAAGGGACCCCAAAACAGGGTGCAGCATTGAAGGTAATTGGGTTCAGGGCATTTCCATGCTACAAAGGGATGAAACAGTTCTCACTAAATCGCAAGCTGAGCAACCCCCTACGTCCACATACCACCTACAGTGCCAAAACCAGAAAAAAAGAGTTAAAGCAATTTTGGGGCACCCATTAAGTCACTGGCAGCTCCAGGGCCTGCTCCTGAGAGCAGCAAGACTTAATACCCCAAGAGGCTAAAGAACAGGCAGACTTTGAACACAGACCTTGAGCTCAGGCACAAGTGAAGGCTCAAACGCAGGTGAGGGCGAATGCTTGGAAACCCTGAGTGGGGAACCAGTGCAGATGGGTGCTCAAATGTGGAAGCAGCTCCATGAGTCTGTTAAAGGAGCCTAGGGCAGAGGATCAAGCAAGGAGGACCACCAGGAGGTTTGACCCAGAGAACAACTAGACCTGAGACCTCAGGAGCCTAAAGAGTGCAGACAGACCCTGAGTGTGAGGATAAAGCTGAGAATGTACTCGGCTAACAATGGAAAGCCAGAATCTGTAATCCCAGAAGAGAAAGATCAACAAGAAGAAATCTTTAACACTCGACAACTTTTACACAGAGAAAACCCACACAAAAGAGCAAACAGAAGAGGAGAACAAACAAGCAATTACATCCAAACATTCCCAAAATAATAAAAACTGGTCACAAGCTCTTGAAGAGTTCAAATCTAAGATTATGAGAAAGATGGAAGGAATCTGACAAGAAAATAACAGTTTAACAGGCAGAATTTCACATTTAGAAAGTGAGGCTCAGAAATCAAATGAATTGATAAGCAAATTGAAGACCAGAAATGACCAGCTAAGAAGCCGTGAAGAACCAACAGATCAGATTCAAAAGGAAAACCAAAAGA
Organism: Gracilinanus agilis; assembly: GCF_016433145.1. Classification (NCBI taxonomy): domain Eukaryota; kingdom Metazoa; phylum Chordata; class Mammalia; order Didelphimorphia; family Didelphidae; genus Gracilinanus; species Gracilinanus agilis. Next base: position 453,585,071 of record NC_058130.1, on the reverse strand, counting down.
TTATAGCCAAAAACCAGTCTCTAAAGGCTAGAATTGAGCAATTAGAAGCTAATGATCTCTCAAGACAGCAAGAACAAATAAAACAATGTCAAAAAACTGATAAAATAGAAGGAAACATGTAATATCTCAATGAGAAAGTGACAAAGAAAACAGGTTTAGAAGAGAAATTTGAGAATCATTGGTCTTTCTGAAAAAGCAGAAATTAATAGAAATTTGGATTCCATACTAAAACAAATTATTCAGCAAAATTGCCCTGAAATTCTACTACAAGAGGGAAATATAGACTTTGAAACGATCCATAGATCACCCTCAACACTAGACCCTGAAAAGACAACCCCCAGGAATATAATACCCAATTTCAAGAGCTTCCAAGTAAAAGAAAAAAATTTTAAAAGAAGGCAGAAAGAGACAATTCAGATATCAAGGAGCACCAATCAGGATCACACAGCATCTGGCAGCCTCCGCACTAAAAGTCCTCAAGGCTTGGAATATGATATTCAGAAAGGCAAGAGAACTGGGTCTACAACTAAGGATCACTTACCAATCAAAACTGACTATATACTTCAAAGGGAAAGTATGGGCATTGGTTAAGATAGAAGATTTCCAACTATTTTCACAGAAAAGACCAGGATTAAATGGAAAGTTTGATATTCAAACACAAAAATCAAGAGAAACATGAAAAGGTAAATAAGAAACAGAAGGGAAAGAAAGAGAATTCTTATATTTAAATTTGCCTCTTTAACGGCTTTAATGAGATCTAACTATATGTATTCTTATGTGGAGAAATGTTATGTGTAATTCTCTGTAGTGAACTCTAATCACTATAATAGTTTTCACTATTATAGTAATTAGAAGAATTATTCATAAGGAGAGGTAGGAGTACTATATGGTCGAAGATGATATGAGGGGTGGGAAAAAGGGGGGGTAAATAGTAGATGACACCAAGAGAAACTTGAATGAATAAGAAAAATAGGATGTTCTATGATATACAAAGAGGGCATGGGAGGGGGAGGGGATGAATACTATTATAAGAAGGAAAGGAAGAGAACATTAAGAGCTAATATTTAAACCTTATATTAGTGCAATTAATCCTGAAAGGGAAGAGTAGCTATATACATTGGGATATAGAACTCTATATAACCCTACTGAGAAAGTCAGAAGTGATAAACCAAGGGCAACAGGGGAGTGGGGAGGTCAAAAAAGGGAGAGGAGAAGAAGGGGGAGGGAACTCATTAGGCCTTAAAAATAAAAAAGAGGGGAATAACAAGGGAAGGGGTAGAAAGGGAAGTAAATCAAGGGAGGGGACAAGGGTTACTGGCTTAAAGCAAACCACTGGTTTAAAAGAAAATAGTGTAAGAAGAAGGGGTAGAATTAGGAGAGGATACCAGAATGTTGGAGAATACACAACTGATAATTATGACTATGAATGTTAATTGGATGAACTTGTCCATAAAACTGAAGCAAATAGCAGAGTGAATTAGAAACCAAAATCATACCATATGTTTTCTGCAAGAAACATATATGAGGCCAGTGGACATACAGAGGTTACACAAGGTAAAGGGCTTGAGCAAAATCTTTTGATTTTCAAATGAGAAAAAGAAGGCAGGAGTGGTGATCATGGTTTCTGACAAAGCCATAGTAAAAATAAATATGATTAAAAAAGATAGGGAAGGTAATTACATCATGATAAAAGGCAGTATAGATAGTGAGGAAATAACATTGCTCAATATGTATGCACCAAATGGCATAGCATCCAAATTCCTAAAGGAGAAACTAGCAGAGCTCAAGAAGTAAATAGATAGTAAAACCATACAAGTTGGAGATCTAAATATTCCTCTTTCAGATCTAGATAAATTAAACCAAAAAATAAATAAGAAAGAGGTAAGAGAGGTGAATGAAATCCTAGAAAAATTAGATTTAATGAATATGTGGAGAAAAATAAATAGGGAAAAAAGGAATACACTTTCTTTTCAGCTGCACATGGTACATTCACAAAGATTGACCATGTAATAGGGCATAGAATCATTGCAAACAAATGCAAAAAAGCAGAAATAATAAATGTAACCTTCTCAGATCATAATGCAATAAAAATAATAATTAGTAAGGACACCTCAACAGGCAAATCAAAAACCAATTGGAAATTAAATAATATGATTTTCTAAAACCAGTTAGTCAAAGAAGAAATCATAGAAACAATCAACAATTTCATTGAAGAGAATGACAATGATGAGACATCCTACCAAACTCTGTGGGACACAGCTAAGGCAGTACTCAGGGGAAAATTTTTATCCTTGAGTGCATATATTAACAAATTAGGGAGGGCAGAGATCAATGAATTGGGCATGCAACTCAAAAAATTAGAAAGCGAGCAAATTAAAAATCCCCAGATGAAAACTAAATTAGAAATACTAAAAACCAAGGGAGAAATTAATAAAATCGAAAGTAAAAAGAACTATTGAATTAATAAATAAGACTAGAAGCTGGTACTTTGAAAAAACAGATATCTGATGATGATGGACTATTATTGTGAGTAATAATATTATTAGGAATGATTAACTGGAGGAATTCCAAGTGAACTGGAAAGGCTTTAAGGAACTGATGCAAAGTGAAAGGAGCAGAACCAGGAGAACATTTTTATAAAGAGACTAACACATTGTGGCAAAATTGAATATAATAGACTTCTCTACCAGCATCAATGCTGGTATACAATTCTGGACAATTCTGAGGTACTTATGAGAAAGAACAGTATCCACATTCCAAGAAAGAACCGTAGGAATAAAAATGCAGAAGAAAAACATATGATTGATCACATCATTCAATGGAGATATTATTGGGGATATAGACTCTAAGTGATCACTCTATTGCATATAATAATATGGAAATAGATCAATGATACATGTATAACCCAGTGGAATTGCTTGTCAACTCAGGAGGGGATGGAAAAGGAGAGGGAAAGAATATGAACCATAGAAAAATATTCTAAATTAATTAACTAATTAATTAAAATAAATCAAATAAATAAAAAGATGGAAGGAACCTTGAAAAATAAAAAAAATATCAAAAGGAAAATAAAAGAAGTTATGGAATGTCTTGGCTTCCACATTAAAAAAATTCTCTGAGTGGCCTCAGAATTTGTCAGCTATAGGGGGCAGCTGGATGCCTCAGTGTATTGAGAGCCAGTCCTAGAGATGGGAGGTCCTGGGTTCAAATCTAGCCTCAGACACTTCCTAACTGTGTGTCCGTGGTCAAGTGACTTGACCCCCATTGCCTAGCCCTTACCACTCTTCTGCCTTGGAATCCAAGGCAGAACTTAACGGTTTAAGTAAATAATTTGTCAGCTATTTAATGAACTCTACCTCTGTTTTAAGTTTTCTGAACCTCTATGGTCCTAACTTTTATTTAGATATGTCCACAAAGTTTCAAAAAAGGGATTCAATAAAAGAGCTAAATTTGATAGACAATTAAGTACCCCAAGGCCAATGATATGCTAGGTTTGGTGTAGGGAGAATGTTGTAACTCCTTTGTGAGATGAATTGCAAAGCCTTCTGTTAGAGAATAGTTGCTTTTGCAACCTAAGCAGAATTCAATTTTCTCATTTTAAAGCCAATGAGATCACACACACACACACACACACACACACACACACACACACACACACACACACAAAGGCATGACTATGGCTTATATATAAAGACTATCATGTTAGCTTTGGCAAGTTGTTAAGATTTTCCATTATAGACATGTTTATAGATGCTTGAGTTTTTAAAAAAAAATAGTGAATATTAAACAGATTTAGGATAGTGTTAGGCTACTGTCCCTAAACAATTAACAACTTTAGAGACATAGATATTTTTAAAACATAACTACCATTTGTAGCTATGTCATTAAAAAAAGACTTTAAATCTTTGAGTACCATAGATAGCAATTCCAAATTATTAAAATTCTGTATCCTTATTATGGGAATCTAACTAATTTATAAAATGTCTTTATAGGAAATAAATAACAAATAAGATATGGCATGGGTGTCATTTGTGTAGTTGAAGAATAAACTGCTGTTTTCTAATTTCTTTATTATTATCTCTGATACAGCTACATTCACTAGGGTTGGTTTTTGGCTATCTTTTAGTTGTGGGTGGGGGACCTTCCTGAAACAATGCTGGTTACTTCATAAGTATAGAAGTATCCTTTGCACACCCTCTGAAGATTTTCTGAATCACAGTGAGGATCTCTTATGTTCTCAAAATGAAGTTCCTCCTATACATCTTAGGTGTTAGGACATATTCACTGTGGACAGTTTCATAGCGAATAAAGGCAGGCTTCCTGTTTCTCAGGACTTCTAGGCAATTCATAGCATTTACAATCATCTCACCTGGAAGAGAAACCAAAACAAATAAATAAAGAGAGAGAAAGAGAGAGAGAGAGAGGGAGAGAGAGAGAGAGAGAGAGAGAGAGAGAGAGAGAG
>NC_058130.1:453547632-453579725 GCF_016433145.1 Gracilinanus agilis | reverse complement strand
GGAGGGCAGAGATCAATGAATTGGGCATGCAACTCAAAAAATTAGAAAGCGAGCAAATTAAAAATCCCCAGATGAAAACTAAATTAGAAATACTAAAAACCAAGGGAGAAATTAATAAAATCGAAAGTAAAAAGAACTATTGAATTAATAAATAAGACTAGAAGCTGGTACTTTGAAAAAACAGATATCTGATGATGATGGACTATTATTGTGAGTAATAATATTATTAGGAATGATTAACTGGAGGAATTCCAAGTGAACTGGAAAGGCTTTAAGGAACTGATGCAAAGTGAAAGGAGCAGAACCAGGAGAACATTTTTATAAAGAGACTAACACATTGTGGCAAAATTGAATATAATAGACTTCTCTACCAGCATCAATGCTGGTATACAATTCTGGACAATTCTGAGGTACTTATGAGAAAGAACAGTATCCACATTCCAAGAAAGAACCGTAGGAATAAAAATGCAGAAGAAAAACATATGATTGATCACATCATTCAATGGAGATATTATTGGGGATATAGACTCTAAGTGATCACTCTATTGCATATAATAATATGGAAATAGATCAATGATACATGTATAACCCAGTGGAATTGCTTGTCAACTCAGGAGGGGATGGAAAAGGAGAGGGAAAGAATATGAACCATAGAAAAATATTCTAAATTAATTAACTAATTAATTAAAATAAATCAAATAAATAAAAAGATGGAAGGAACCTTGAAAAATAAAAAAATATCAAAAGGAAAATAAAAGAAGTTATGGAATGTCTTGGCTTCCACATTAAAAAAATTCTCTGAGTGGCCTCAGAATTTGTCAGCTATAGGGGGCAGCTGGATGCCTCAGTGTATTGAGAGCCAGTCCTAGAGATGGGAGGTCCTGGGTTCAAATCTAGCCTCAGACACTTCCTAACTGTGTGTCCGTGGTCAAGTGACTTGACCCCCATTGCCTAGCCCTTACCACTCTTCTGCCTTGGAATCCAAGGCAGAACTTAACGGTTTAAGTAAATAATTTGTCAGCTATTTAATGAACTCTACCTCTGTTTTAAGTTTTCTGAACCTCTATGGTCCTAACTTTTATTTAGATATGTCCACAAAGTTTCAAAAAAGGGATTCAATAAAAGAGCTAAATTTGATAGACAATTAAGTACCCCAAGGCCAATGATATGCTAGGTTTGGTGTAGGGAGAATGTTGTAACTCCTTTGTGAGATGAATTGCAAAGCCTTCTGTTAGAGAATAGTTGCTTTTGCAACCTAAGCAGAATTCAATTTTCTCATTTTAAAGCCAATGAGATCACACACACACACACACACACACACACACACACACACACACAAAGGCATGACTATGGCTTATATATAAAGACTATCATGTTAGCTTTGGCAAGTTGTTAAGATTTTCCATTATAGACATGTTTATAGATGCTTGAGTTTTTAAAAAAAAATAGTGAATATTAAACAGATTTAGGATAGTGTTAGGCTACTGTCCCTAAACAATTAACAACTTTAGAGACATAGATATTTTTAAAACATAACTACCATTTGTAGCTATGTCATTAAAAAAAGACTTTAAATCTTTGAGTACCATAGATAGCAATTCCAAATTATTAAAATTCTGTATCCTTATTATGGGAATCTAACTAATTTATAAAATGTCTTTATAGGAAATAAATAACAAATAAGATATGGCATGGGTGTCATTTGTGTAGTTGAAGAATAAACTGCTGTTTTCTAATTTCTTTATTATTATCTCTGATACAGCTACATTCACTAGGGTTGGTTTTTGGCTATCTTTTAGTTGTGGGTGGGGGACCTTCCTGAAACAATGCTGGTTACTTCATAAGTATAGAAGTATCCTTTGCACACCCTCTGAAGATTTTCTGAATCACAGTGAGGATCTCTTATGTTCTCAAAATGAAGTTCCTCCTATACATCTTAGGTGTTAGGACATATTCACTGTGGACAGTTTCATAGCGAATAAAGGCAGGCTTCCTGTTTCTCAGGACTTCTAGGCAATTCATAGCATTTACAATCATCTCACCTGGAAGAGAAACCAAAACAAATAAATAAAGAGAGAGAAAGAGAGAGGGAGAGAGAGAGAGAGAGAGAGAGAGAGAGAGAGAGAGAGAGAGAGAGAGAGAGAGAGAATGATGAAATGGGAAAAAAATAGCCAAATACCAAAGTCCAAAGTTTACTCAAAGAATTCTTGACCTGAATAGAAAACTTTGGATATCATAAACACTAGTATTTTAAAGATGAAGAAAATTAAATTAAATTTTTATATTTTTCTTCTTTTTCTTGTTGTTATTTAATTCCCAGGGATCACATTGCTCTCCTGGGATATTCTTGTGCTGCTAGACATATAAAAATGTGATTTTTAAAATGTGCTGATATTCTCCAAAGTATTTACAATAATAAAACTATTGAATTGGCTTTAAAGAGAGTTAGTTACATGGTTAGGTCTCAATAATGGCATTTGATGCATTAATTAATTCAATATTCTGTGAGCTATGCTTATGAAAATTAAAGGAATTGTTTTAGTGCCTTTTCCTAAATTCCCTTAATATTCTGAATAAATTTGGTAAATGTCTCCTCTAACTGAATTCTTGAGGACAGGAAATATTTCAATATCAGTTCTTCGAACAATGCTTTGCATAGTTCTTAGTAAAAATGGTTGGTGACTTATAGATTGATTAAATATCATCAATCCCAAGGTTAATATTTCTACAAAAACTTTACTGACTGTTTGATCTTCCCTTTAGTTTTCTTATCCTTCCAGACAGAGCAAGTTTAAAGGAATTATTGTAAAAGCATTTTGTTATTCTATTTCAGAAGGAGCAAAAATATAAGTTATTTGGGAAATGTGTGGAGGTTACTAACATGAGAAGGAACAAAGATTCTATCTACCATTATGGAACGTGATTGACTTATTTTTCTTGTAATGCCTTTGGCAAAAATCAACTATGATTCTCTATTTGAGTTGGGTGATAGAGTCAAGTGATTTTGCCAGAACCCTTGTCTTCTGGAGAGTAGGAGGGATTCCAGTTTCTTTTGGCAAATCATAGGTGAAAAAAAATTTGATATGAAATAAAAGTACCATTTTACTGGTTGTCACAGTATATAGAATAAGGGGTCTGGAGTCAGGAAGACGTGAATTCAAATTTGGCCTCAGATACTTACTAGCTTTCATAACCCTGGGCAAGTTACAACCATTGAGTGCTATGGTTTCCTTACCTGAATGTAAATGGTGATCATTATAGCACCCACTTCACAGAGTTGTTTTGAGAATGAAATCTGATAAAAAATTTAAACCACCTTGCCCACTGAGGGCCAAACTATGGCCCACAGGCCAGTTGTGGCCCTCTGAAATATCCTATCCTGCCTGGCTTCCTAATCTGACAAATACAATGAGTAGGATACAATACAATGAAACTTCTAAAGAGTTGCCTTAGAAACAGACTGAGAAATGAGCATTTCCTTTACTTTGGCCCCCCTCTTTAAAAAGTTTGCCCATCACTGACCTAGCCCATTGCCTAGCACATTGTATTATATATGTATTTATTCCCTTCCTCCTTCTTTTTCTTTCCCATTTTATTTCTTTCTCAAGCATCCTAGATTCCTAATCTGTTAAAAACCTATTTTCCCTCAAAAAAAAGTGCTGTGTGTAGTTATATTGTACATTAATAGACTATTTTAGCATAAATTGAGACATGAAAAATAATTGACAAGTATCTATATCAAACAAATCACTTATGTCATACTCTATTCTAGGAAACTGTAAAAGTTACTAGCCTTCTTAGTTATATGTATATATGATTCTTTAAAGAAAATAGTGACAATGTAATCAAATACCCTTGTTTAGTTAAAATTGCTTTGTTTGTTGGGGAAAAAAGGAAAAATCTGCATTCTGAACCTTGATGCAATATTTATATCTATAAAGTAGTAGGTTTACATAATTATCACTAAGTAATGCATTTCTTGCTATACTTGTTTTGAAAGATAGGCAAATCAAAAAGAATTTACAAAACTCCATACTTCCTTATGCAAACTATATATTACTTTTACTTGGTATAGTAGGAGAAAAATACTTCATAAAGACATGGAAATTTCAATTTATTCTTTCCTAAAAATACTCCCAGGCATACATTATTCAATCACAATATTGGTGTTTTTAACAAATAAAAATAATCAGTTTTTATGTGTGTGGTGTGATTTTAAGGCCGCCAGTTCTGTATCTCCACCTTTTTTTGCTTTTGATAGTATCACAATTCTCAATGTCCCTCAGACCTTTTATCTCAGTCTTCTCTGATTAATCTTTTTTTTTTCCCCTCAAAACTTCAAGTCAGGTATAAAGTCCTAAAGATTCTATCTTGGCAACATTTCTTACTGCTATCCCTTCTACTTTTACTGCCACCAGCCTTGTTCATCTGACCATTCTTCTCATTTAGACTATTATAATTGCCTCCTAATTCACCACCATACATCCTTCATAGAGCTGCCAAAATGCAAAGACCTTCCATGACATTCCTGCTAAAGTGCCTCCCTATTTTCAATAGAATAAAACACAAGTTTGACAGCCTTACATTTAAAGATCTACACAATCTAGATCTGGTCTATCTTGTCCATTTTATTTAATGTTATTCCTCTTTGTACATTCTGTGTCCCAATTGAATTACCTATTAGCTGAATCTTTTGTTTTGCTTCTCTGAATTCACTCAGATTAATTTCCCATGCTAGAAATTTGTGTCATTTCTATCTTTGCCTATTGAAATCCTTTCTTTCTTCAAGATTCATATGTAATCTTTTTCCTTGATCCCCTTAGTAAACAGAATAAAGAGTGAGATTATTGGGTCAAAAGATAGGCACATTTTTAAAACACTTTGGGCATAATTCCAAATGGCTCTCCAAAATGGTTGGATCAGTTCAGAGTTCTACCAACACTGTGCTAGCATATTAGTAACCCTTTCCACTCTAACCAAGCAGGTAAATATGCCCTATGATTTCTCAAATTGCTTATACTACTTTCCTTTCATTTTTCCTCATATCATGATTATGATGATAATGTAAATTTTTTGAGGACAAAGAATTTGTGCCTTTTTAATCATTGTACCTCTGATGATGACTTAGCACAGTATCTTGTAAATAATAGCCACCAGATAATTATTTGTTCAATAAACATTTTTTACAAATTCTCCTTAAGTTCTACTCTATATGAAATCTCAACCCAGGAATATGCTATGTAATATTAAATTAAATCCTTTAAGATATGAGTTTAGGTAAAATAAAACTAAGCTAAAGATAGTAGTTCATGACAATAATGTTATGAATGGAAATTGTACATGATCAGAAGGAGCCTAGAGTAGTGAGCTGACCTTGATCAAGTCTTACTTCTGACATATACTGATAGTAATACTCTAGGAAAGTGACTTCATTTCTCAGGGCCCAACGTAACTCTCTAAGACTGATAGCTGCAAATGTAGCGACAAATTGCAGATCTGTGTCAATAAAATGCATTTCTATATCAGGAATATCTTAAAATAATAAAATGTTAGATCCTGACTACCTTCCCTCCAAAAAGGAAGGGGTGCTAATGAGCAAAACATTACCTGCAAAAACTTAAAATTGATCAAAATGGAGATGTGAGATTATAATATGACTCATGTGAATTGTTCAGAATCTTTGTATACACTAACAAACCTGACAAGTCAGAGGGAAGCTTGAGTTGAGTTTTGTAGTAGAAAGCCACATATATAGTAAACAAATCTATTTTCCACAATTGTTAAGGCAGAATTGGTTATCAGAGAGAAATAAAGTAGGTAGGTGATTCTAAGTTTCAGTGAAATATGTAGTAGAGGAAGGAAAATTCATTAAAGTTAGACCATAAAGGTTAAGTCACTGGATATTTCTAAATAGCTGTCATGAAGATACAAGACACAGTGACTTTCTACTTTCAGAAGTTATACTATAAGTTAAAGGAACAACCTCAAGTGTATTTCTTTTTTAATTCCCGTATTATTTTCCTTGTGTCTTCTTTGGTTCCTTTGGTGAATATAGATGCTGGAAAAAAAAAGACTGCGTCTTATAAATGAAATGTTAGTACATTGTTATTACTGTAACTGTTATTAATATTATACATATTTAACATCTGAAAAGAATGCTAAGAAAAATCTACTGTATGCACAAAGACTCTTGGGTAGGTGTCCAGATTGCTACTGGGTAGGGTTTTTATGCCTAATTTAGCAATATTATGACAAAATACCATTGCAAGGAACAATGAATATGGGTTATGTATTTATTTGTAAATTGTTATGTTTAGTTTTTCAAACTTCCATTGACTTAAGATTTTCTGTTGGTGTAAATTAATTTATTCTAAGATAGGGATGGCTGATAAGATCAACTTTCTTCCAGAGTAATGTAATACCAGTATTCTGTGTGTCCTGGATAGGGGACAAAAATAAGGTAGAGAAGAACAATAAAAAAGAAAAAAAAATTAAAATCAGGAGATAAAAGGCCCTAAAGAGTAATTTTGTGTCTTTCACTATCTATTTTACCTAGGATCCAACTAAATCATCTTACTTTTCCTGGGATCTTTTCTTGCTTGGTTCAGTTTTCTTCTAAGGACACAATACAAACCAACTTCATCATTTCTGAAAGTACAGGTAGGTTCCCAGACTTGAATTTATCTAAGGAAAAAAGTATTACTTGATAGATATTTTGAAGCCTAAATTAAAATGTAGATTTTGCCAGTTAAAAACAATAACATACATAGCCTGATCTTGTTTCTTTATTGGGTAAAAGATGAGTGCTGGGCTAACGAAGTCTTTGAGTTACAGTTCAATTGCTATTCTAGAATGATAAGGAAGATTCTTTCATCCAAGCATAGAGCAATCTTTTATAACGAAAAGAGCCTTTATTATTTTTGAAGCCAGAAAAGCTGGTTTCTAATGTGCACTCTGCCACTTACTGCTTATATAGATTCAAACAAAACATTTCACTCACTTAGGGCTCAGCTCCTTCATCTGTAATAGGAGATCAGATTCTATATAGTCTATGATCCCTTCTAACTGTGAACTATGATCCTATAATCATGATTATTTTTCCTACCTACATGAATAAGGACAAATAGGGAAGTTCTCCCTTGTAAATGATAGGTCTTATCGCCTGTGTAATACAACTGCTGGATGATGACCATCAGATAAGCAATTGAGTTTTGCTTTATGGAACATTTTCAATGCCTGATGGAATGGGCCTAGAACTGCAAGTAGTAATACCAGTAAGGAAAATCTATTTGCATTTTCTGAATAGTAGAAGTCTCTTTAAAGATCCAAGGTAGACTTGATGAAAGCAGATGGCAAAGTGTTTAGAGTGGTAGACCTAAAGAAAAAAAAGCCCAAGATGAAATCAAACTTCAGATACTTATTAGCTGTGTTCATTCTGGTTATGTCATTTAACAAATTTTAGCCTTAGGATCTTCACCTGTAAAATGGGGATAACAGCATCTACTTCATAGAGGTGTAAGAACTAAATAATTTAAATTACACGAAGTGACTAAGAAAATAAGAAAACAATGTGTAAATGTTTTTATTTTTATTAATTGCTTGAGAAAATGTAGAAAAGGACTTTTTATGACTTCAACAGTTTTAACATGTTTCACACTTATATTCAAATGGCCACATATTAAAAAGGAGTCTAAAGGCATTACCACAGTTTAGAATTTTTATTTTCACATTGCCATTGTCTGATGGATTATGTCTGAAAGATGTTAAAATTTTTTGGGTTAGTCTGTACACTTGTCTTCATCATTCCAAATTTTAACTTTATGTATTAATCTAGAAAGCTAACTTTTACATCTTGAATTAGTTTCAAGTTTTAAGTTTTCAATTAATGTCATTGAAAAAGGAAAGAAAGTAAGTTATAGGAGTCTTCAGTAATCCCACAGAACATTTTATGAAATGCTTTTAACTCTGCTACAGCTTTCTAAAAGTTGGATATGTTCTCCTAAAATCATTCAATAATTTTAGTTTATTATCTTAATTAAAATTTGGCGATTCTGATTCAGCCAACTATGCTTATTAGACACAATGCAATTCCAACATTCCATGAAATGAAAAAGTGATTCTGAGACAGTGTTGCATAAAGAATAGTGGAGATAAAGTTATCTGAGGCAGTCTGGTACAGTGAAGATTGGCAGATCCAAGACAGAAGTAATATGGATTAAAGTCTTCCACTCTTAATGGCATGGACCCTTAATTGCTTTGTAAGCTATTAAAGAGAAAGTCACTAAACCAAACATGAACATGAGTTTCTTTTTTGTAAAAATGAAGATAGCAAACAGATCAACTATCTCAAAGGGTTGTTGTAAAAATTACATAGGTAATGTATATATAATCTTTTGATGTTGAGAAGAATAAGAAGGTTAAATCAAGAGAATATATTCAATCCTCAGTGTTTTTCTTCACCTCTTGGCAAGAATAGGTAACAGTGCAGAGAAATGTTTACTGTCTTAGTTTTTCTCTTCTTTTATAAGTGGCAAACATAACACGGAGCAAAATTTTCTATCTACTGCTTTAGATCATTTTCCTCGTTATCAAGTATAATAGAGAAGTAGATATGTGCTTTTCTTCTCAGTACAAGGCAGTAGTAGAAAGAATACTCTAGTGTGCCATTGGCCAATCTACCTCATAATATGTGACAGAGAAGAGAGAATCAGGTTTTCTTTGACCCAACTGTAAAGGATCATCTTTTATTTCTCCTTATGACCTTTAATCATTCAATATCTAAGGTTTTATTTCTTTGTACTTATCTTACTTTTACTTAGTATTTTAATAAAATTTTTACTTCTGTCTATATGAAACATAAGTTGCTCATAGCAATATTTACTAGTTACATAGTACTTGTTAAGAGTTACTCATAAATAATCATTGAGGACCATGCCTCAATATGTCTAGATTGTAACATAAGAGTTTTCTAATCCTTCACATGCAGATTGCTGAAGCCTAATGTACCTTCTCATTCATTTCATAATCTACATCCTGTCATTTGCAAATGACAACTATCTCAAATAGAACTCCAAGGAAAATTCAACTCACCAACAGATGCTCTTAGTACCCTCAGTCAGATTTTTGCCTTAGAGAAGTAAAGAATTAAGGCAGACAACTCAGCAACTGAATTTTGTCAAAAGCAGACTCATGCTCTCAACAAGTAAACTGTTAAAAGTCACTTCTCACACACTTCAACCTTGGAATATTTCCCATTCTTTCTCAAAGATAAAACTTGGGAGCTAAGGTTTGATATGATTGGTGATAATTAGTATAATTTTTGTTAATGTTAATAGTCATAATAACTGTAATTTTGATATTATTTTAGTGTTAGAATTATGAAGATAGGTCTCTATTATAGCATCAATTAGACTAAGCTATCCTAATGCTGGTAAAGCAGACCATTTTGAACTTATGCATTATTCTGACCCATTTTAATTCCATGTTGAGCACTTGGTACTTGCTGATTCTGATTGAAGAAAACACCCAGCCAGCTACAATGGCCTGAATCACTCCTCTTATCATATTTCAGATAGCCAAGTCAAATTCTTACTTATTTTGGATCTTGTTAAAGAAACTCCCTTTACCTGAGTCTTCCTTGAGCCTGGTAGCAATGCTTAATTGTGAGAACTTCTCCACCACATCTAGATTTGATTAGAAATGTCTCTTCCCACATCTTACACTAATTACCTGTTCTCTACCAAGCCCATTTTTAGGCAAAAATATTTCTGAGTCCCAACTTTAAACATGTATTCCTCCCACTAAAACTCCCTCCTTCTCACACTTGGTGAGTTTCTATCTGTGGGGAAGAAGCTTTATCTGGCTATATTACCAGAGTGTATATGCTTTTTTTCCCCTGCTTGCTCTACATCATAAATCTTTTGTTTATACCAGTTTTCCAAGTACGAATTTCCTCAAATGTGTAGATCCAAAGTCAAAAGGGAGATGGTGGTATAGTTTCACCCACCTGGTACAGGCTGTCCCCTAACTTTCATATGACAGTAATATCAATTTCAGCATTTTAATTGAAATGAGCAATTGTAGCCTATTTGCTATTACATTTTGAAAGTATTTCCTAAAACTATTTTGTGTAATAAATCCTTATATACATGTTGCTTATCACAAAATATACCTCCTCTTTGAATGTTTAATCAATTCACTTTGAAACATTACTTGCACCTTTTCCCCATTCACTGAAGAAGGCTTCAAAGGCCATAAGACGCCCAGTAGGTGTGGTCATCATGCTATGATATGAAATGAATCTTCAAATTTATTAAAATTCTCACCTACTTCCTGCCAAGCCTGTAGACCAGGGGTCCACAATGTATGGCTCACGAGCCATATCTGGCTCCACCTCCCAACCCGCCAGTCTGGGCAGAGCCCCAGGATGTGCCCCAGGGGGCCCTTCAGGCCCCGCCCCATATTCCAGCACCTTCTGCCTCCATCCTCCTCCTTCCGCAGGCGTTTATGGCTCTCATGGCCAAAAAGGTTGCCCACCATTGCTGTAGACCTATGAGGGGGTGAGCCTGTGCTGATCAATGTGATTGGTAATCCCTGAACATTAATTCAGGAACTTCAAGCTACTTTTCCTCAAACTAAACTACTCTATTTCCAAAGGTTTTCTGTCAAGTCAGTCTGTGTCCTCAGGCTTTCAAGAATAGAATATGAGTAATTGGCCATTTTTAATAAGTTTTATTGATATATTTTTGTTTTTATATCAGAGTCACGTCTTATGTTTTCTTCTCTCCAAAGTGAATCCTCCTTTGTAACAAATAAAACCATTTAAGAAAAGCAAAAGGACACAGTGATCATTTCTATGTGCAATATTCTTCACTTCTATTTGATCCCCTTCTTCTTCCTACTCAAAAAAAAAGGAAAATACATTTCCTCAGCCACCCCTAGGGACTAAGATCAGTCATCAGCTGATTCTGAGTTCAGTGTTCTTTTTGTTGACATTTTTGTAGTCATTGTGCATATTGTTCTCATCCTACTCAACATGCTGCACCCATTCATACAAGCTGTTCCATGTTTCACTGTCTTCCTCATATTTGTTGTTCTTTACTGGTCAGCAATATTCTATCAGTGTTGTATAGATCTACTTATTATATTAGTGTACTATCATTAGTTCAATAATTCTCCCAAATGATGAGCAAATACTTTGTTTTACGATTTTTCCCCCCTACCACAAGATGTACTTCTATCAGTTTTTTGGTTATTCTGTTTTTTATTATTTTAAAAAAATCTTTCATGTTATATATGGCTGCTAAATGAAATACCAGGTCAAGGGATATGATCAGTATAGTACGTGGGAAGTGACTTGGGAAGAAATATCTGATACCCAGAGTCGGCTAAAAAGTAATACAAATGAACGAAGGTAGGCTATTGCCTGAAAACCATTAGAGGAGTAGAAATGATAGTGAAACTGCTCACAAATGGTTACTAGTGTGATGAAACAGATTGGGCTAAAGATAGTCCCTATTTCATATAGTATTTGGATTGTGATTGACAGATAGATCACACTTTATCTCAAGACTGATTTCTTTTTTCCCCTAAGACTCAGAAATAGGGACAATCTCTCTCTTAGCTGAACAAATACTAGTGGAACATATATTCTTTCTTTTAGTTATCTCTAAAGGTTTTGTCAGTTGCTTTCATTGAAGAAAAAATGAAAATAAAAACCTACAGTATTATAAAAACATCAACAAATGAAACATGTTGCTAACTATCCTTAATAGCAGTCTATGCATTATCTGTGATTTGCTGTTGATGAAGGAAGAACACTAAGAAAGGAGGAAGTACTAGATATATCCTTGATATATTTATTAATTATAGGGTTTTCTCTGCTACAAGGTCCAATCTCATGAATCAAGTTAACTGTGTCTCAGTATATAAATATATATATATATATATATACATATATATATATATATGTGTACACACATACACAGTACTTTAATGTGCCCAAAGCACTTTGTTTATATCATTTCATTTAATTCTTATAGTCATCTTGTGAAGCAGGTAATATAGGGAGGTGTCTCAATTTTTAGATGAATAAACTGAGGCTTATACCACCCAATAGCCCATGGTGAGACTTTGGATTCCAAACTAGTTCTCTCCATATATCAAGCTCAACAAAGTATTCAGACAGAATATAGCTATTATAATGTTAGCTGCGGTTTTGGTGAATGGATTACAAATTTGTTTGAACAGCATCTTACCCATGTGTAATTTAAAGACATAATAAACTGTCAGCAATAAATTAAAACAAAAGTATGAGAATTTCAGAAAGTGGTCAAGGATATATAAATCAGAACATTGAGAATGAGAGGAGGAATGTCAGAGTACAGCAAGTACAGTAATTTGAAGGACATGAGGAAACTGAGAAATGGTATGATAAACAACCCAATCAATACCAGGAGTTCCTTGTTAGTAGTGAAAGATTGGACATCTAGTTAGAAGTAATTTGTACAAAACTTTCAAAGGTGTTGAATGGAGGCTGCAAATTTGAGAAAACTTTTGTTATAAAAGTAGGATAATGGGCTTAGTATCTTTGCCAAAAAAGAAACACAAATGGGGTCACAAAGAAGTAGACGTGACTGACATGTTTAAGCCTTTTCATTCACTGTAGTAACGTAAGCATTCTTCAACAGATAGCACCCAGCATCATCATAGGCAATTGAAGCACTTGCAACTGTATTAATTATAGAATTTTGTACCTTTAAACTACGTTTGCTAGAATTCCTTCGGTATTTCCCAGAATCCCTTTTGATTTCTCTATCCCACTGCAGGGTCATGTTTTGTATATAGTTTGCTTTAAGTGCTTCCTTTTCTTTTTTTCTGTGTACAGGGCTCTAGCTTTTTTATGTTAGTTATTATTAATAAATCTTACTAAATATAATACTTAAAATAGTGAATATTAATTTTAAAACTAACATATCCTTTGTGCAAAGTCTGAGTAATGCTAATAAAGCTTACATTTTGATATACTTCTTTTCCTTTTTTAAAAATAACTGTATTTTGCAGAACATCCAGCAACCTACCTTGATAGAGGTTTCCTCATGAGATAGTCCCCACACTAATTCAATCTCAAGTCTAAAGCCTTGTTTCCCAGAAGATGTTACATGGGCAATTTTGGATATTCTGTACCTTCAAATGTTTCTGCTCAATGATCCTTAATTCTTAAAGTACTCATGGACAGATACAAAGATGGCTGTACATAATCAATCAGGCATATTCAACTGAAGATGCAGCTTACTCTTCTCAGTAATTAAAATAAACATAAATGAGAATGTAGCAAAGATGCTACTATTCCAAAGAGTATGTACCATCACTAAAATGCCAAATAACTGAAATTATTTCATGATTGGAATTGATTTTTCTTTTGGAGACCAAAAAAATGTAATTCACTGTACTATCAGGTTCCAAAAAATGAGAATTTCTCATTTCTCATTGTGGAAAAATAGTAAAAAAGGCACAGTGTCTGCCCCATAGAAGGTACTTATTAAATGTTTGTTGATTGATTGATTAAAGTGTTGATCAGTATAAAGGGATCAATTTAGAAGAAAAGAAATGGAATGTTACATCAGTCCTTCCATGTTTTTTATGTTTTAATAATTAAACAGTATTTTAAAATAAGCATGTAGTTTATGTCATTTAATAATTCATCTATATCCTTTAGTGGCTCCAAAACCTAGATATCTCCCAATAGCCCAAAGTTCTATCATTCTGTCATTTGCCCTACTCTCTCCACTTTATGCTCACATTCTTTCCGTGTAAATCACTCCCAAATTTCTATCTCTAATTCAAACCTTTCTTCAAACTTTTAATATCACATTTCAAAATGCTATCTGAAACTTCTCCCTAGATGACCTGTCAGTATTTCTAAAGCAACATATCCCAAATTATTTCATTTTTAATCTCCTTTCACCAAACTATTACTTCTCCATGAATTCCCTAGTATGAAGATGTTCTTCAAAATTATTCTTCTCAATTAATTCTCAGAAACTATCACTATCAAAATAAAATTGATTCTGGGGGCAGCTGGGTAGCTCAGTGGAGTGAGAGTCAGGCCTAGAGACAGGAGGTCCTAGGTTCAAACCCGGCCTCAGCCACTTCCCAGCTGTGTGACCCTGGGCAAGNGTGTACTATCATTAGTTCAATAATTCTCCCAAATGATGAGCAAATACTTTGTTTTACGATTTTTCCCCCCTACCACAAGATGTACTTCTATCAGTTTTTTGGTTATTCTGTTTTTTATTATTTTAAAAAAATCTTTCATGTTATATATGGCTGCTAAATGAAATACCAGGTCAAGGGATATGATCAGTATAGTACGTGGGAAGTGACTTGGGAAGAAATATCTGATACCCAGAGTCGGCTAAAAAGTAATACAAATGAACGAAGGTAGGCTATTGCCTGAAAACCATTAGAGGAGTAGAAATGATAGTGAAACTGCTCACAAATGGTTACTAGTGTGATGAAACAGATTGGGCTAAAGATAGTCCCTATTTCATATAGTATTTGGATTGTGATTGACAGATAGATCACACTTTATCTCAAGACTGATTTCTTTTTTCCCCTAAGACTCAGAAATAGGGACAATCTCTCTCTTAGCTGAACAAATACTAGTGGAACATATATTCTTTCTTTTAGTTATCTCTAAAGGTTTTGTCAGTTGCTTTCATTGAAGAAAAAATGAAAATAAAAACCTACAGTATTATAAAAACATCAACAAATGAAACATGTTGCTAACTATCCTTAATAGCAGTCTATGCATTATCTGTGATTTGCTGTTGATGAAGGAAGAACACTAAGAAAGGAGGAAGTACTAGATATATCCTTGATATATTTATTAATTATAGGGTTTTCTCTGCTACAAGGTCCAATCTCATGAATCAAGTTAACTATGTCTCAGTATATAAATATATATATATATATATACATATATATATATATATGTACACACATACACAGTACTTTAATGTGCCCAAAGCACTTTGTTTATATCATTTCATTTAATTCTTATAGTCATCTTGTGAAGCAGGTAATATAGGGAGGTGTCTCAATTTTTAGATGAATAAACTGAGGCTTATACCACCCAATAGCCCATGGTGAGACTTTGGATTCCAAACTAGTTCTCTCCATATATCAAGCTCAACAAAGTATTCAGACAGAATATAGCTATTATAATGTTAGCTGCGGTTTTGGTGAATGGATTACAAATTTGTTTGAACAGCATCTTACCCATGTGTAATTTAAAGACATAATAAACTGTCAGCAATAAATTAAAACAAAAGTATGAGAATTTCAGAAAGTGGTCAAGGATATATAAATCAGAACATTGAGAATGAGAGGAGGAATGTCAGAGTACAGCAAGTACAGTAATTTGAAGGACATGAGGAAACTGAGAAATGGTATGATAAACAACCCAATCAATACCAGGAGTTCCTTGTTAGTAGTGAAAGATTGGACATCTAGTTAGAAGTAATTTGTACAAAACTTTCAAAGGTGTTGAATGGAGGCTGCAAATTTGAGAAAACTTTTGTTATAAAAGTAGGATAATGGGCTTAGTATCTTTGCCAAAAAAGAAACACAAATGGGGTCACAAAGAAGTAGACGTGACTGACATGTTTAAGCCTTTTCATTCACTGTAGTAACGTAAGCATTCTTCAACAGATAGCACCCAGCATCATCATAGGCAATTGAAGCACTTGCAACTGTATTAATTATAGAATTTTGTACCTTTAAACTACGTTTGCTAGAATTCCTTCGGTATTTCCCAGAATCCCTTTTGATTTCTCTATCCCACTGCAGGGTCATGTTTTGTATATAGTTTGCTTTAAGTGCTTCCTTTTCTTTTTTTCTGTGTACAGGGCTCTAGCTTTTTTATGTTAGTTATTATTAATAAATCTTACTAAATATAATACTTAAAATAGTGAATATTAATTTTAAAACTAACATATCCTTTGTGCAAAGTCTGAGTAATGCTAATAAAGCTTACATTTTGATATACTTCTTTTCCTTTTTTAAAAATAACTGTATTTTGCAGAACATCCAGCAACCTACCTTGATAGAGGTTTCCTCATGAGATAGTCCCCACACTAATTCAATCTCAAGTCTAAAGCCTTGTTTCCCAGAAGATGTTACATGGGCAATTTTGGATATTCTGTACCTTCAAATGTTTCTGCTCAATGATCCTTAATTCTTAAAGTACTCATGGACAGATACAAAGATGGCTGTACATAATCAATCAGGCATATTCAACTGAAGATGCAGCTTACTCTTCTCAGTAATTAAAATAAACATAAATGAGAATGTAGCAAAGATGCTACTATTCCAAAGAGTATGTACCATCACTAAAATGCCAAATAACTGAAATTATTTCATGATTGGAATTGATTTTTCTTTTGGAGACCAAAAAAATGTAATTCACTGTACTATCAGGTTCCAAAAAATGAGAATTTCTCATTTCTCATTGTGGAAAAATAGTAAAAAAGGCACAGTGTCTGCCCCATAGAAGGTACTTATTAAATGTTTGTTGATTGATTGATTAAAGTGTTGATCAGTATAAAGGGATCAATTTAGAAGAAAAGAAATGGAATGTTACATCAGTCCTTCCATGTTTTTTATGTTTTAATAATTAAACAGTATTTTAAAATAAGCATGTAGTTTATGTCATTTAATAATTCATCTATATCCTTTAGTGGCTCCAAAACCTAGATATCTCCCAATAGCCCAAAGTTCTATCATTCTGTCATTTGCCCTACTCTCTCCACTTTATGCTCACATTCTTTCCGTGTAAATCACTCCCAAATTTCTATCTCTAATTCAAACCTTTCTTCAAACTTTTAATATCACATTTCAAAATGCTATCTGAAACTTCTCCCTAGATGACCTGTCAGTATTTCTAAAGCAACATATCCCAAATTATTTCATTTTTAATCTCCTTTCACCAAACTATTACTTCTCCATGAATTCCCTAGTATGAAGATGTTCTTCAAAATTATTCTTCTCAATTAATTCTCAGAAACTATCACTATCAAAATAAAATTGATTCTGGGGGCAGCTGGGTAGCTCAGTGGAGTGAGAGTCAGGCCTAGAGACAGGAGGTCCTAGGTTCAAACCCGGCCTCAGCCACTTCCCAGCTGTGTGACCCTGGGCAAGTCACTTGACCCCCATTGCCCACCCTTACCACTCTTCCACCTATGAGACAATACACCGAAGTACAAGGGTTTTAAAAAAAATGTAATGGATTCCTTCTTCTAAATATTTTCCACATCCATAATTTCATTTCTATTGTTTCTAATATTTTCCCCTAATTCAGCCTTTCATTGATTCTCAATCAAATCAAGATAATATTACAATTGGCCCATCTACCTCTGATTCATTCTGTCTTCATTGTGAAGAATAAATCTACACCTTAAACATGAATCAGATCACAACATTGTATTATGACATTCTGGGGATTAGTTGAGTTCATGAGTTGAAAGGGTCCTCAAAAGTCGTCATATCCAACCTAAACATGACAAATATCCTCTAGTACAACATACATTACAAATTAGAAAGGGTAACTTGAAGATCTCAGGTAATAGTGGATTTTTCCATGTTATAAGGCAAGTAATTTTAATTTTGGACAGTTCTAGTTACTAAGAAGCTTCTCTTTACATATAGAATTATTTTTTAATCTATCTCTTGTCTATCTTCCTTTTGCAAGTAGGCAATAACTCTACTTCAAAGAAGCCATTCATTCATCAAATCAGGTATTCAAGATTTTCCTAAAATAAGGATGTTCCTTTATTGTAAAATAATGTGTGAATTATCATATAATGATTTTGGTTAATTAAGTGCTCTAGAATATAACTTAGTATTATAGTATTGTTATGCAACTAAATATCCCTAAGAGTACTGTTTCACCCTAATGTCTCATTTTTGGAAAACTGTTTAATTATTTAGCGGTATATTGTTAATATAATTTCATATAATGCTACACTTGGACTCTTCTCAACAGAGAAATGTTTTTAATTTTTTCTAGCACCTTTTAATGCAAACTATTTGGGTGACTACCTATTCTACTTATTTGTAATATAACTTTATAATGATGACACTTGGGTATGTATAGCAGGCAATAAGAAGTCTTCCACCTCTCCAGAAAGGCTTCCTTTCCCAAATTCCTCATTGTTCACTTCCCTGAACTCTCCTGTGGTACTTTTCTTACCTTGCTTTAATTATATATGGATCTTATCTCTCTTAGTAATTTATAAATTCCTTGAAGGCTGGATAGTATTTATTCAGGTTCATATCTTTCCCACAATATAGGCATTCAGTAAATACTTGTTGAATTAATGAATAAATTACAAAAGAGGACTCTGAGATACAGCTAAATCAGAAGGAAAAAAAAAACCCTTAAACTTTGGTTCTCCCCTTTCATTTCCTGGGTCTCTTAAAACAGTATTTGAATCTATAGATAACATGATTTTACAGTAATTCATTTTCTCTTCTGACAAAATGTTAATTATGATCAAAACAATGAATTTTACTATTAAAATAATTGGATATAAACTTGGGGAAAGGGTGATAAGAAAGAAGAGTAGGATGAGAAATACATGTATTTTTGAATGAGGTTAAGAATTAGGTAAACTTCATATTAATTATTGTCTAACATCACACATGATTGGTGACATTTAGGTGCCAAAATCAGGTGAAAGGGGGCATAGATGTGACTTTTAGAAAGAGAAAGACATATAAATAATTTCTTCGGGGCGGTGTTCTGTTAAACTCCCTTTCTATTTCAACATTTGCCATTAAAAATTCTAAAGAATGGGAAGTATATAATTTCTAAACTTCATAATATTCTCTGTACCTAGAAGAGTCTGTTGAATCAAGTTTGTGTTGATGATTTTTGTTTGTTTTCCCTCTGCTGTCTTGTATAGGTTTATTCCAGTGTTTAATACTGGGAGCTACATTTAAATTAGTTTGTGCAAGATTCTGTGACATACACTCGTCCTAAAAAAATAGAGAAGACCAACAAAAGATATGTCTAATAATTACCATCTCACATTTTGACTAATTTATTTGGAGAAGAAAAATTGCCACAGTAACATCTCAAATAGCTGTTTAAGAAATAGGGTGCTACAGTTCCCCAAAATCTTGCTTTAAAGCTAACCCTATTTCAATACTTGCCATTAATCTTTACAATTAATTGTAATTTTTAAATAAAAAATATAATACGTAACATAACAATAAAGTAATATATACTAAGTAGGCTATAAATTATAATAAATATGCTTATGCAAGAAGAAAAAATTCTCACATTAGATATGTCCAAAAATCTTTCCCTTTCTCATTTTTTTTATTTTTCCCTCTCCAACTTTTTCCCCCTCCCCAAAAAGGCAGGTAATATGGTATAGATTGTACATATATTATCATATAATACATATTTCCCTGTTGGTCATGTGAAACAAAACACAAATTGCTTAATCTAGAGAAAAAATCATGGAGAAAATAAAGTAAATAATGGCATGTTTCAATCTACATTTAGACTCTTCTACGACAGTAGATAGCTGTTTTTGTCATGAATCATTTGAAATTGTTCTGGATTCTTGCCTTGTTGATAGTAATTTGGTCATTCACAGTTGATCATCATCCATTATTGTTGTAGACAATATTCTCTTGGTTCTGATCACTTCACTTTGCATCACCTTATATGTCTTTCCAGGGTTTTTTTGTGGTAATCATGCCATTTTTATATCAGAACAGTATTCCATTAAAATAATATACCACATATACATATATAATCATATACCACTTGTTCATCCATTCCCTGGTTGATGGACATGCCTTCAATCTCCAGTTGTTTGATAACATAAAAAGAGCTGCTATAAATATTTTAGAAAATATGGCTTCTTTTCATTTTCCCTTGATCACCTTAGGAAATAAACCCAATCCTGATATTACTGGGTCAAAAGGTCTATACAGTTTTGTAACTCTTTGAGCAGAAATTTCTAAAACTGAATTAGAATAAAATAATGTTATCTGTTAACATTTTAAGGGATCTAGAGAAGAGTCTGGGATGAAGGAAAGATGAAATATTCTATAGTTCTTGGAATTCAAGGACAAACTTGAATATGGAATGAAATCTAAGGTTATAATTTCCTGGGCTTTCCTCAAAGTACTGTGTCAGCTTAATATTAACATTTTAGTATATTTTTATAGGATCCTTGTTTCCATTCTTCTATTGATTAAATTTCTTCTACCAATGTAGTTCATAAGTATCTATTCCATAGTTTATAGCATAAAAGAATACTCTAGGGATACGGATGAATTATCTAAGGCAGTGATGGGCAAACCACAGCCTGAGGGCCAGCTGTGGCCCCCTGAAATGTTCTATTCTGCCTCCTGACATTATTCCTAATCTGACAAATACAATGAGTAGGATACAATACAATTAAATTTTGAAAGATTTGCCTTAGAAACAGACTGACAGATGAGCATTTCCTTTCCTTTGGCCCTCTCCTTAAAAAGTTTTTCCATCACTGATCTAAGGTTATATAGGCAGTGTGTTTCAGATACAGTGCCTAAATTCATACTCTGGCCTCTATGACTAGATCTTCAACCACTCCATCCCGCTGAACTTTCTTGCCTACTAAGTATCATATAAAGATATCTTTGATTTTTGTTTGTTTGTTTGTTTCCTGCAGTACCTTATTCCTAGCAATGTAAATTAACCTTACCTCCTATGAAATTGCTTTTTATTTTAAAACATTGATGTCTACATTTCATAATTGGTTTTCTTTGTAATCCTATATGTTTTATTTTATGCACTTTAAAACATTATCTTGAGAAATAATTCATAACCTTCATTTGACTGCCAAAAGGATCCATTACATAAAAAAGATTAAAAATCCTTGCTTTAGATATTAATTATAACTATAAGGTAATGTAAAGGTAAATGTAGAAAGAAAATAGAGGCAATTGGACTGATTTGAGAGATTTACCTGAGGTTATATGCCAGAATTATTATGAATTTATTTTAAAGACTCTTTGATAGGAACTGACTTTGTTTTGATTTTTCTCTTGCAAAGGTAAGGTAAAACAAATTTAATATATTGAAAATTTCCCACATTCATGAATTTTTTTAGCCCTTACCTTCCATCTTAGAATCAATACTTTGTATTGCTTTCAAAGCAGAAGAAATACCTTGCTGTCCTCATGTTACTTTATCTTAAAATAATAGGTTATATTCTTATCCTTCATCTTTGAGTCAAGCACCTCTAAAGCAATGGAATAAAAAACTTCTGACAATTGGGAAAAATGTAATGTGTTTACAAGGAAAAACAAAACAATTGCACGATTCTTAAAATTCATTAAAGATTGAATAAGGACACAATTTGTGAAATATGATCTGCCATTTACACAGGTCCAATTCTCAGACCTCTTCAATTCCCTTTATATAGTTCCTTTAACTCCTTGGCCAGAAATTTGTTCCATTCATAGAGCTTCATCTGCAAGTACCAATATGGAGATGACTTACACATCTCATCACCAGCTGTCAAATCTAACTTCCCTCCGTCCCACACCCAAAGTGTCTACTGTCCTAAGGACACTTCTACCTGGATCCCTCTCCAATAAACTACATCTGTGTACTTACCAACAGTACAAAAGACAATTGTTTTTAAACAATGCTTTACAGACTAACTCAACCTGACACTGCTTATGGCCACTCACAACTCTTAATACTTGTTAGCTGTGAGTGGTTGTGGATAGGTTTTCTATCTGTTTTTATTTGTGCTGTCTCAAAGAAGCCATATCTTCAACAAATTCAGTTCAACAAGTACTTTTAAAATACTTTCTATAGCTTTTTCTTCCTTCATAACTCTCCAGCGCTTCCATCACCATCTTATAAAAAGATTAAGGAATAATTTTTGTATGTATATTTGATATTAATGGGAAAGTCATTTAAGCCCTCTGCACTACGGTGACAACATAGTAACCAATCAAATAAGAAATGGACAAAAAAGGCAACTGTGCATTTATTTTATCTTTTTTCCAATTGCATGAAAAGGTCTCTTAAAATTCAAAACTAGCACATTTATTATAGTGGTACTCTTGTAAAGCAGATAAAGCTCTAAATAATCGATAATTGGAAAAAGGATGGTCTGATGGCAGTGCCTATTGCAACTACTGTATTTGTAAGTTAGGAGGTTGTTAAGTTGAATTTAGGTTTAGTTTTTCTATTTAAACATTTTAAGCGTATAATACTTCTTGGATTTCTAGGACAAAACTGAACATGGAATGAAACCTAGGGCTACAATTTCCTGGGCTTGCCTCAAAGTACTATAAGAGCTTAGCATTACAATTTTATCTTTGCTATTTCTATAGTCTATCTGACATCAATCAGGTGCTGGATGCTTTTGTGTCACTCTCTAAAATGATTCTTATAACTCTCTCAGGGTAATGTAAGTAGGTATTCAGCCTTAGAAATGTCTATTCTTTAAGTTCCAGAGATTAGTTCAGTAATAAATTCTGCTGACACAGTGTCCACTTTTAGAGGTAATCCTTGACATAAAAATTATCTTCTTAAAACCTGCTTTTCCCCAGGTATGGAATTCTTCAATGTTTTTGTTTGGGTCCATCTTTTTGACCTCAAATCACAAGAGAGACAAAATTGCTGCTTATTTAGCATTTCTAAGGCTGAAAAAAGTTTATATTTTTTAGGATAGGAAACTTCTGGTGACTATATAATTTCAATGTGCTTTGTATCATTAGGTACACTGAGTCCTTAATTTGAGCATACTCCTACATATACACATTCTGTATTGCTGAGCAGTACTTCTGAAAATGAATGGTGTTATTTGACATGGCTCACATTTCCTGCTGCATGTCATTCCCTCAATAACAAGTGCCTATTGACTCCTAGTATGAATATCCCCTGGATGTGCTTATTGCAGTCTTAGCCAGGAAAAATCACTGGGGAAGGCTTACAAGAAAACATTTTGTTTTCAAGTATTTCCCGTGGTTGCATATTGGTGGTGCCTCAGCAAATGCTTCAGTAGCAAGCAAGCAGCCTAATGTTTTCTTTCTTTTTCGCTAGAGACAGCAAAATAAACTTCTCTAGAGAATGGCTAAGGGTGGAGTTCTTAAATGAAATTGTATGACCCCAAAGCTCAAAATTTCATTACCCCTTCCCTTTATTTGGTGTGGTTTTCCCATTCCTTGTTTTTCTATAGCAATCCCATCAGGAAAAGATAGGGGAGGAATTCTTTCAGCTTCAGCCACAAAAAAAAGAAAGGTAAGCATTTAAAATCTGAACATTGATATACAAAAATTAATCTACTTAACCAGGAAACTGCATGATGCAAGGCATCCAGAAATGCATCCTTGAGTGTTACACTGTGGCCAAAAGACCCAAAGGATGGCAAAGACAAGCTGTTTCTTCTCCTCATTCTGAGAGTTGGTGTACAAATCTCAGTCCCCCCCCCCACCTCTGATGTGAAATATCTGCTGGACCAATAAGATATATATTCATTTATATTCATATAAATGCATGATTCCATATATACACACATGTATTTATAAGCATATGGATATGTATATTGTATATGTGTGTATGCATATATGTATAGTTTTAATTTCAGGGAGGACTTTTTATATAACATGACATAGCATTCCTTCAAGAGTTGATTGTTTGCTTCTCTCTTTAATCTCATATTAGGGCCCCAAATTAAAATTTTTCCTTCTAGGAATAAAATCTCCAAAATATACTTCCTACCTTTTCTAAAGGAGCTGAATAACCACATCTAGACAATTTTAAATAGCCAGGATCAATAATAATATCAAGAGTAATAAAAAACTAATTCTATTTAAATGACACTTAACATATGTCGGTATTTTGGGGGGAGAGGGGCTAACTAATAAATAGTGTACTCTTTCATCCTCATACTTCTTTTGGAGGGGGGGAGTAAACAGAAAGCCCCAGTAAGTTAAAGAATATTCTTTACCATCTCTTCGCAGCCATGACAACTCTTTTATACTTTAATTAGATTTGCTCTTCATGCTCAAGCTTCTTAACCTAGTCACCTTCAGTTGATCCTTCTAACCACACAATGCCATGACACAACGTTTTATTGGAAAGGAGGTTCTGCGTTATTTGATATTCCATAGTTTTCCTAACAGGTATAAACCCCGGACTGATGGCATTTTAAACGTACTACACTGGGCAGTTTGAATAGGCTCAGCCACATATTTACTAAGTAACTTAAAACCTGATGCAGTTGAGAATGGACTCTGGTTGGAGACAGTGTTAAAGAAAGTTCAGCTCTTGGCATTAATTTTGCATACAGTCAAGCGGCACTAACACACTGTTGTCTGAGGCTGCGGAAATTATATACAGTTACAATTTATGCTGGGGTAATGTCGAGGTGAGGTGATCGTTTGTATATGTATGTGCTGGAGGTACCGAGGCAGCAGCAGGGCAGGTTAGGAAGCCTTTGCAGTTGCTTTACATCTTTATAGATGTAAAGCTGGGGCTTGGGGGGGGGGAGGGGGAGAGAGAAGGGAGAGATCCGTCTCCTGCAAACCCTTAGGTGCCCTGGCTAGATTGGAGTACGGCATTAAAGGACATCATTCAAGCTAAATCTCAGTGCCACCACCAGACTATGGATCACTGATGAATGAGCCAGCAGTTGAATGTTTAGCAGGCTGTGACGACTTTGCACTGAAATATGAAAATTTATTGCCAGCTTGCCACATCACTGCCTCTCTGCCTGCTTTTCCTGTTCCCTCCGTGTGCGCACTCCCACTCCATCTGACAGCCAAACCCCTTCTTACCCCTGCCTTCCCTCCCCCACGCGGGATTGATGGACTAACTGTCACGGAGTCCCGGCTGTCATTTTTCAAGAGCTGTAGTCCTACAGGGTCCTTCTGGCAGAGACGCCGCTGTTAGACAAGGATTGCTTTTAATATTATTATTATTAACTATGCTTCCTACCAATGACCTTGTTGAGAGGGTTAAAGAGGACCTGCGCCCTGGTGCCCTAGAATGCGCTCTACCCCAAAAGTGCTTGAGATGGAAAAAACAACGGGGCAGGAGGGAAAGAGAGTAAAGGAGAGAGAGAGAGAGAGAGAGGAAGGGAGAGAGAGACAGGGAGAGGAGAGGAGCGGATCAGGCAGACAGGCGGTGCCAGCCAATCAGAGGCGCGCTCCCGAGCTGCAGAAGCAGTGCATCTGAGCCAAGGGGTTTGGAGGTACCCGAGTCGGAGTCGGGTGGCTCTCTGAGGACTGGGAGCAGCTGTGCGGTGCTGTGTGCACTGAGAAAGTCCCCCTTTGCTTCTTGTAAATTAAGTTCCTTGTCACCAGTTAGGGCAAGTCAGCCAAGGTAAGGCTTATATGAATGGCACTTTAATCTATAGTAGCATTAAGATTTTTGGTACAGTGGGGCTGCTAACCCAGTACAATCAGAGTAAATAATAATCATTATCATAATAATATTTTGTAGAAGCTTCCTGTAGTGGGGGTTTCACAGCCCCTGATTGTTTATCTGAAAGTTGTGTCTAATGCCTTTAAGCCTTATCCTCATTGCTGTTGTAACATTTTTGTTTGCTTATCTAGGGATGTTGTGATAGAGCCAGTCTACAGAATAAGGGTCTAAGAGTACAGCTGTATTTTCTGTATATTTTAATCTGTGAATGTGTTAATATTGGCTCTGCTCCGGAGTAAGTTGGGAGGATACTGGGCAAGCAGGAACATTTTAATAGTAGGTGCATCCAAATAGGCTCTCACTTATAGATGTGTATTAAAATGAGGCAAAACCAT
This sequence comes from Gracilinanus agilis, assembly GCF_016433145.1. Classification (NCBI taxonomy): domain Eukaryota; kingdom Metazoa; phylum Chordata; class Mammalia; order Didelphimorphia; family Didelphidae; genus Gracilinanus; species Gracilinanus agilis. Next base: position 453,553,877 of record NC_058130.1, on the reverse strand, counting down.
TGTAGAGATGAAAAACAAACATTAAACTACAGATTTTAGTAGTGGTTTTTAATCATTGCCTTTCCAGGATCTGTGAAATTTCATAATATTGGAACACTGAAACTGCATTAGAGCTGAGCTTTCCCCCCCCTTCAAGGAATGCTTCCGTAACTGCTTATTAAGCCTTAAGATGAAACTTTTACTTTTTGAAAAGGGCAGTATAAATGATGCATGAAAAGAAATTAGCCTGTCTCCTGTCGGCATCTACCCCCACCCCTTAACATTAGGGGATGTTTACTGTTTTATTAGCATTAATTCATTTCCCCCACTTCAACTTCCTAAACTGGTGAAAGAAGGATGTGTAGTTCAGCATTTTAATAAGCATGTAGTTCAGGACTATTGCTTCTCCGTTTCATATTTTGAAAGCAGCAAGATAAAATTGCACAGTGTGTGTGGTGTATGCATGTGTGTCCCAAGTCAGTGTGTGCAAATGCATGTGTGCAAAGAGAAGATGATGGAGAAAGCAAACTCAAATGTAACAGGTGCAAAGAAATAGAAATGGAATTCCCTAAAGTAGACTCTGAATTATGCTAGGTCTTATTTCCTTAATATTTTATTAAAGTTCCTGCTATAATAAATGAACTTGCGGTTTAATTAACAATAAATTCTTCTTTCTGATACCTTTTCCCCCCTTCCATTAAAAGGAAACAGAAAATCCCAAAGTAAAATAATCATTGTCTTCATTTACCTTAGGTGATGGCATCACTGCCTCTTGTTATGCAGCTTTGATAACTAAATACAGCTCCTGGCTCTTTTCAAACATTTATTCTTAATTTTGGAATCGAGAGATTTCTGCAAACATCAGGCTTTTCTTCTATAATAATTGTCATCTGTGACAGAATTCTTATAATGCCAGAGATTTTTTTTTATTTGATTTGAGGGCTTGAGACATGGTCTAACTCTCTATTGAGAAAAGATGGACATGATTCCATTAGAAAATTCAATTCTATTTCTTACCAGTCTGATTCCAATAATCACTCCATTTTCTGTTGATGACTTTTAATTCAAACTTCCTTGGTAATCATTTTTTCCAAATATTCACATAATAGATGAGTGCATTTATCTCTCTTCATAAGGCATGAGACCAAGTTGGATCTAAACATTCCAAGAAATGTTTTTGATACAATATCCTGGAGGTTTCTAAACTGAAAACAAAAGGTAATTCTAACAAAACAGTACTAATAGATTAGACTTCTTTCCCCATTCCTCTGTGTCATGAATAACTCTGTAGGGTGAGTCTGTCCTTTCTTGGTGCTCTTCCTTTCCTTCTTTGAATAATCACTTACTTAAGTATGTACTCAGTGATATTATAGATATTATGGGAGATGCAAAAAACAAAAGTCTGTACTTCCTGCCCTCATGGAGGTTATTATAGAGGAAACAACATATATGTCTTGAATTTATTTACAATAATGTGCTAATAAGCATAGTGCTTTGAACATATGTTCTTAACAAATACTTGTTGACTTGTCTAAATGTATGGTTGAAACATGACGGTGCAAAGAATAGGTATAAACAAGGTATGTTTCAGAGGAAGAAGAGGTTTCTTCTGAATGGTGTTGGGAGAACAGAGAAGGATTTATGGAAGTGATGGTTTTATGACATTTCTAATACAATGGGAAAGCAATATAATGGGCCAAAAGACAAGTAGTAGCACAAAAAACAAGAGATTAACAATCTACCTTGTATACTCAATATAACTTAATTTAGTTGGAAAGCTGTGCCAATAGTACCTCAACACTTCAAGGAATTCTTGATTTGAGTTTTCTTTACAACAAGAAAGATGATGACCTCTCTACAACTTGGACAACAATCTTCAAGAGTTATTGTGGGCAAACAAGTTATTACCCTCTAGTTAAATCTGAATTTCTCTGAACTTATCTATGCTATTCTTCAAATAACAATCAGTCCAATTTTAAGTCTATATATTGCATAGATTTTACAGAGCTTGTTTTCCCATAGTACAACTTCAAAAATTCAGGGTTATCACCATCCAGTGACAGCACCATGGAAAAAGATTTTGGGAGAGGATGGTTAATATTTGGGGTTTATCCAAATTGGGAATAGTTAAACTTCTTAGTGACTAAAGAATATAGAAGTTTGTAAGAGAGGGAAAAAAGGAAGAAAAACTTGTACTTATCTGGCACTTTAAAATGTACAAATCAATTTATGCACATTAGCTAATGATCTTCATAACAATGCTTTGACACTAAGTATTATTACTATCTGTTTTACAAATGAAGAAAGTGATCAGCCAAGTAAAATGACTTGCTAATGTTCACACAGCTTGTAAATGTAGAGGTAGTATTTGAACCCAAATATTGCCTGATCTCAGGATTCTATCCATGATATCTTCTTCTTTGGGGAGAAGATGAAGTGAGAACACTTAAGGGAAAATATTGGAGTCTGGTGACAAACATGCATTGGTTCAAAATTTTGCCCAGAACACAAATTATATTTTTTTGTAGTTTAGTAATTTCAGTTGTGACTGATTCTTTCTGAGCTCCTTTAGTATTTTCCTGTCAAAGATAATGGAGTGGTTTGTCCTTCCCTTCTCTAGCTCATTTTACAAATAAGGAAACTGAGACAGAGTTAAGTGACATGCCCTGGGTCACACAGGTAATATGTCTCAGAGGATATATTTGAACTTAGGTCTTTATGACTCCTGTCCTAGTCTTTTATCCACTGTGTTGCTTAACTATTCCAATAATACTACATATTTATGGTGTGTGCATGTGTGTGTGTGTGTGTGTGTGTGTGTGTGTGTGTATGTATTCATCTGTGGCCCCTTAACCTGCCTTTATTGCAACTGTAATGTCAGTTTTCTAGTTAGAATAATAATATAGGAGAGAGAAGTGAGGTAAGGGAACAATTTGAGTTACACTCAAGTTATTTGTGATTCTCAACAAAGTTGAAATACCTTTCAGATGAAAATTAAAGCCACCATATAGCACAGCCCATTCCATTAGGGAATTGCTCTAAACTTACGAATTTATTCCTTGTACTGAGCTAAAATTGGCCTTTCTATAATCTCCACTCACTGATCCTAATTCAATCCTCTGGAACAACATAAAATAAATACCTTTTCAAAATGATAGCTTTTATAATATGTGAATATAAGTATAATTTTCTCCATCTCGAAATTTCTGTCTCCTCTAGGTTAAACATCACAAGAAATAGAGTAAGAGGTAAAGAGAGAGAGATGATATAGGGACAGATGATTGATATGGAAATATATAAACATAAATATAATGTATAGGTATGAATAGATGTACATATATGAATCTATGTTGTATATAATGTATATAAATACATATGTAACTAATATAGTATCTAATTATATGTATACTTATAGGAGCATTGTAAATAATCATTTTAATGTATCAGAACTCTTCACTTATGATTGTATTCTCTGCTTATTTAATATTATGATAATGATAATGGAACTGGTCAGATTTCTTTATTGATTATTTTTGGTCCAGTTGTGGTATATTTTTCTCTATATCTACATATACTAGACCTTTGAATCTATAGATAGATTGAGAGTGGTGGCTCTCCTTATTGTAAAAGGAAGTTAAGAGAAAGTTGAATGATTTTAACAGGTTGATTTTATTTTTTACAATGATGATATTACAAAGATCAGACAAGTAATCATAGATATAAATTATTCTATCACCTGCATTTTACAGATGAGAAAACTATTATTCAGAGAGGGAAAAGGACTTCACCAAAGCCTAACAGGCATCCTGTAGCAGAGTCAAGCTTAATACCCAGGTCTTTGGACCACAAACCCAGTGTTATTTCAATTATACAATAACTGTTTTTCAAAAATTGGAACTCAATGGCAACATGCACACATAGCTACTGAAAGACAATGTTTGGAATCCTAATTACAATTTAATTTACCCTTTCTATGACATGATTCCCCAATATATGAAATTACCAAATCTTGAAGAAAGTAATGTAGAGAATAATGGTTCAATAACTCAAGATTTGTTGGAATACAATGATGGCTAAGCTGGGGACCATGAATACTTTTTAAAAATAGTATCTCAATACTGGCTTATATTATAATCCTTTATAATTTTATTTATACTTACCTTTTTTTTTCCAATGGGGGCCCATAAACTTGGCCAGATAGTCATAGTTATCCATGATATTTAAAAAAAAAAAAAACTTAAGTACCGTATGGACAAGGTGGTTCCCTTCCCACTCAGAGAACCTGTGATTCAGGTTGATTTTACTTCAGACGCATTTTAATTTGTTTTAAAAAGGTATTACAAAGCAGATCACTGTGGACCAAAATTCTTTTCTTGGAGAAAATGCGAAAGCAGAAAATTCAAGGGCATTTACTTTACCTTTCTGAATATACACAAATATAATAGAAAGTAATCAGAAACTGTAGGTGAATGGGCCTCAGAATTGTGATGCTGATAATATATTACAAACTTTATTAGTTTAAAAAAGGTTAAGAACAAAATCACATCCTCTACTTCATTTTTTGTTCTCACTTTTGATCTGGACAAAATAAGTCTTTGGAAACAATGAGCATTTTGTCCATCTAAACTCTATGTTGCCTGTTTCCCTATATTCAAACACAGAACTCTTTCTCCTCTGGGATTCTGCATGATGATAATTGCAAACAATTTTCCATCAGCAAGTTTATTAAATACTTTGGGAAGATAATCATTGTTTTATAGAATGTTTCAATAGTTGTGAATTAATTTGGAATAGGCCCATATTTAAACAGATGAAATAGAAACGATTAAGTTATTCAATTGCACAAAGTTTGACGTTTTATAATTTAGAAATAGGTTTATTAGAGTGTTCTGTGGTAATTTATATATTTCCTTTCCTTAGAATAGGGTTGATATCTTACCTAAAAATACATGTGTATGTATTTCTGTACATATCTACAAACACACCTAGAAATATAAGTTCTTGGAGCTCCTTAAGAAGTCACTATAAGATATATTTGAATGAAAAATTTTTCTTGCATCCCTTCCAACATTTATTGTTTTCCTTTTCTGTCATGTTGGCCAATCTGATAAATAAAAGATGGTACATCAGAGTTGTTTCAATTTGCATTTCTTTAATTTAGAGTGATTTAGAGTATTCTTTCATCTGACTAACGATGACTTTAATTTCTCTATCTGAAAATTGCCTTTCCATATCCTTTGACCATTTATCAGTTGGAGAATGACTGATGTTTTTATATATTTGAGAAATGTACTCTGTATCAGAGATACTTGATATAAAATATTTCCCCAGCTTTAGCTTTCATTTTAATGTTAGTTGCATTATTTTTGTTTGTATAAAAACTTGTTTAATATAATCACAATTATCCATTTAATTTCTTCTAAATTGTTAACAACTAAAATTAGGCATAGCATAGATAAATATTAATAACAATACTGGAACAGAAGCTGGGATAGAATACATTTTTCTAATTTTATATATATATGTACATATATATATTTATATCTGTGTATATATATATATATGTTTCATTTATTCCAGAAAAATAGTAATAGCATTAATAGTTCTTTTTATATGCCATTTTAGAGTTCTTACAATTATTTGAGGGAAATAGTGCAAGTACTGATTTTAAATGAGGATATGTCCAGCCTCGGAGAGGTTAAATAATTACTGATGTTATATAGCATGTATATGAGAGCTAGCATTTTATCCCAGGTTTCCTGAGCCCTTTCCCTACAATACTAAACTGTCTTTCTACTTAAAACTTGAAGTAATTAATTCACAATTAAAAAAGGTATTTCTTTCATAAATAATTCCTTTGAGAATTTTATTCATATACTTGACCTATCAACCTATACTTGTTTTACAAAGCAACATAATGGAGAAAATTAGATAAGACTTGAGATTTCCTTAGCCAGTATTTCTATTAGATGCTAAAGGTTTTCATTTTGCTACAGAACTAGCTAGCTATCTTTGCCTAGGATATCAAGTACTGTTCTGTCTTATCGTGTGCAAACATAACTTAAGTCCCTTTTGTGCACCTCAGCAATATTCATAAATGATGACTCTCAAATGATGAAACCATTAAATAAATTATTCCCAAATGAATGCCTTCTTTAAATAACAATCTCAGAAGACTGCTCACTTGTTCCAAAAATCCAGTGGCCAGTCTTTGCTCATACATTGCTTCTTCTTCTTCTTCTTCTTCTTCTTCTTCTTCTTCTTCT